>NC_056747.1:133253708-133281208 GCF_019279795.1 Protopterus annectens | reverse complement strand
TTTTTGTCGTACGAGTGTGTTTTGATACTTTTTGTTGTGAAAAATTGTGTGTTTGATTAAGGGAAAGGTTTCCCGTTTAAGTTAGAGGGGCCTTCCCCTATTATTCAGCTAGTATCTTTATTTTTTCAAGGAGGTCAAGTATCCGTTTAAGTTAGAGGGTCTTGGCCCTCCTTTTCAGTATTTTGTTCTTGTCTGATATTACATTGTATTCTGTACTTTAAAAAAAAAAAAAAAAAAGTTGTTGGTTAAAATATTTTGCATGGTGGTAAAATCTTCATATAGATAGTGCTACTTTTACTAGTTTTAGTCTTTTGATAATACATTATGTCGAAAGAACATAGACCCTCCGGGTTCAAAAAGTGCACGAGGTGTGGTTATAAAATGTCTATAACTGATGACCACTCCTCGTGCGTATATTGTTTAGGCGCCAAGCACCTACAGGAGTCCTGTAGCGTGTGTCACGCCTTTTCATCTAGAGTCCTCCAAGAGAGGAAGAATAAATTAATATTGAAAGGGCTGATTAAACCCTCCTTCGAGGAGGCCTTATCTTCCTCTTCCTCTCCTACCAAAAAGAAGAAAAAAGCATCGGCTACGACCAGCCCATCGGAACCGACTGCTAAGAAACCTAGGCAGGCTTCTCCATCGGCTCCACGGACTTCGGAGCCGAGGGCGGAACGGTCTGCCTTGATGCCTCCAGTCTCGACTCCTCTGGTTTCGGAGCCGAGGACTGGGGCGTCGAGAGGCGGGTCACCTTCATCGGCTCCACTGATTTTGGAGCCGATGAGGGTTGCCGGCTCAGACTCTTCCCCTTCGGCGCCGAAGCCCTCCTCGGCACCGAGGGAAATTGTTTTGGGATCTCCCTCGGAACCGATATTGGTCGAGTCCATTTGGAGCCGGTCCCCCAGTCCTTTGGAGCCGATGGAGAAGTCGGTTCAGACCCGATCGGTCTCATCTAGATCCTCCAAGATGTCTGATTCGGACATCGACAGGGTGTTCCTAAGACTTTTCCAGTCTCCTGTGTTCCAAAAGTTAGATGTTATGTGATCCTATCTCGCCTACATTCTGACTGATGGGTTCGGAGCCGATCCCTCCGCTCCGACTCGGCACGCTTATGCTATAGAGCGAGGCCTCTAATTGGCTGAGCTATCTTTATCCCAGGATGCACCACCACTAATCCCCCAGATCTCGTTTGCCACTTACAGAGCTTGGACGCGGTCTCAACATTGGCTGGACTAAGTACTATTTATTAGGCTTTTTCCTGTCAGTATTTGCTTCATTTAAACCCAAAAGCTGTTTAATGGCTATTCTTTGTGTACGAGTGTTTTTTGTGAAATTTGGTTGAGATTTTCGTGTTTTTTCCTGTCAGAGAAGGTTCCCGTTTAAGTTAGAGGGGCCTTCCCCTGTGGTTTCTACTACCTTAGTGGTTGTGTGTGGGTCAAGTACCCATTTAAGTTAGAGGGTCTTGACCCTCTTTTTCTCCCTTTCTCTTTCTCTTTGAACAGTCTTGTTTAAAAAAAAAAAAAAAAAAAAAAGTTCTTTAGTTTAAATATTTAACACTAATCTAGTGGTATATATATTTTTTTCTTGTGTGTCAAACCCTTTGTTTGTTTAGTTGTGGTTATCTGTATTTTAGTCTGATTATGTCTAAAGAACATAAACCCTCCGGGTTTAAAAAGTGCACGAGGTGTGGCTTCAAAATGTCCATAACGGACGACCACTCCTCATGCGTCTATTGTCTAGGTGCTAAACATCTGCAAGAATCGTGCAGTGTATGCCATGCGTTCTCTTCCAGAGTCCTCCAGGAGAGGAAAAACAAATTAATCCTCAAAGGATTAATCAAGCCTTCCTTCGAGGAGGCTTTATCTTCCTCTCCGTCTCCTTCTAAAAAGAGGAAAGCATCGGCTCCGACCAGTCAGTCGGAACCGACCACTAAGAAAACTAAGCAGACTTCTCCATCGGCTCCACGGACTTCGGAGCCGAGGTCGGAACGGTCTGCCTCGATGCCTCCAGCCTCGACCCCTCTGGTTTCAGAGCCGAGGTCTGGGGCATCGAGAGGCGGGTCATCCTCATCGGCTCCACTGATATTGGAGCCGATAAGGGTTATCGGCTCAGACTCTTCCCCCTCGGAGCCGAAGTCCTTATCGGCACCGAGGGAAATTTCCTTGAAAGTTTCCTCGGAGCCGATAATTGTTGAGTCATTTCGGAGCCGGTCCCCAAGCCCTTCGGAGCCGATGGAGAAATCGGTTCGGGCCTGATCGGTATCCTCGAGATCATCCAAGATGTCTGATTCGGACATCGACAGGGTGCTCCTTCGATTCTTCCAGTCTCCGGAGTTCCAAAAGATGGTTTCGGCTCCAGCCCATTTGGCTTCGGAGCTGGTGGTCCACTCCCCTACTGTATTTCCTCCTCCAACAGCATCGGCACCGTTGGAGCAGGTGCTGGTGGAACCAGTGGAGGTGTTAGGGTCGGGCCCGACCCTTGCTCCGACTCCGGCTCTTGGGTCGGAGTTCAGTGCACGGACTTCTTCCTTCGGCCCTGGGGGGGGAGGCTTCGGGATTGATGCTTTCGGTCCCAAGTCTCCCTCTTGGTGCGTCGGCGGCGGGAGTACCGTCCACTCTCGTGGCCACGGAGGGGGGACCCTCCCAGGATTCTGGTGGTCCCACCTTCAGGGCTATGAGGAGTGCTTTAGCCAAATCTTCCTTGGCTACCTCCACAGTTTCCCCAGCTCCTTCCCTACATTTGGAGACTGGGTCGTTGGCAGTCCCCCTGTCCGTAGACAGCGGAGCCCCTGGGCCTCAGGTTACCCCGCTGGGGTTTCTCCCCTCCTGGAGGTCCTTCTGAAGCCTCTTCGGAAGAACCTCCCAGGAAGAGAACGTGCAAGAGGAAGCACGTTGACTCCCCTGATGAGTCTCTGACATCTGACACTGATCTCGATGATGCAGAGGGGTCCCCCAAGTTGTCCTCGGATGATGTCTCCTTTGCAGACATCCTGGAAGCCCTAAAACAACGAGGCGGCTGGCAGTCCAAACCTCCCTCTGCTGATGAGTCGGTGTTCCTGAAGGCCTTCGGGGCTCAGCCCTCCGCCTCCTGGGTGTCTCCGCCCTTCGATGAGCTCTTGGATTTGATCTGTCGAAGGGCATGGGAATACCCAGACTCTGTGGAACCGGTGCCCGCTCGTCCGAACAAATTTCTCTCGGCGCCCCCGGATAGAGAGTTCCTTACTAAAGGTGTGGCTGTAGATGCTATGGTGGTGGCATCTGCTACCCAGCAAGATGTAGCAGAGGCTTCTACGTCCGTCCATCCTCCTAATAAGGAGTCTAGGAGCATGGATCGGTACGGTAAGCGCACCCTTAGTTCAGCGGCCTTTACACTGAGGTCTTTGAAATCTCGTAAAGTGCGTCAGGTAGTTCAGAGGGATCTGATTAAGGAGCTATCCGATACCCTCTTGGGTAACCTGCCTGAGGAGCTGGCCCAGACGGTTGGATCTCAGCTGGCTACAATGTCGTCCATTTCGAACTCGTCCATGAGGCTCATTTCGTATGCGGCCGAAGGGGCGAATAGAGCGGCGGGTACATGCATTGCTCTACGGAGACAAGCCTGGCTCCGCCTGTGTCATTTCGCGGAGGCCTTTAAGTCTTCATTTGCCGACGCCCCCTTTGATGGGTCCTCCCTGTTTGGACCCAAGGTAAAAGACACACTTACCCGCTGTGAACAGGAGGGTAAGACTCTGACTGCCGTAGGGGCACGATTTTCCACTCCCTTTCGGCCTTATCCCAAGGCTAAAAGAGGAGGGAAAATGTGGTTCCGTAGATCTCAGAAGTCTTACCCCTCTCAGCAGGAAGGTTCCCCCTCCAGAGGCAGAGGAGGGGGAAATTCATCCGGAAGACGCCGTCCCAGAGGCGGCAGAGGCCCTCACAACACTGGAGACCACGAGTCCTTTCATGGCTCTTCAGCTTTTCATAGTCCCTGAGGGATTGCCCGGCTATGCTGCTCCGGAGCCAGTCGGGGGTCGTTTCTCGAAGCACCTGAAGGCCTGGGAAGGGATCACTCAGGACCAATGGGTGCTTCGGATTATCGCCGGAGGTTACTCCATCCCATTCTCTCACCCCCCCCCCAGTCCAAAAAAATCCCGGACCCGCCACCCAGTCAACGGGATACCGCAGCCTCAGAAATTTCAAAGCTGCTGCAAAAAGGAGTCATCCAACCGGTCCCCGCAGACCAGATCGGATTAGGGACTTACTCAAGATTCTTTTTGGTGCCAAAAAAGACCGGGGACTTGAGGCCCATTTTGGACCTAAGCATCCTAAACCATTCAGTCAGGAAGTCCAAGTTCCAAATGGTCACTCTACAAACCATTCTCCCATTGTTGGAGAAGGGTGTTTGGATGTGCTCCATAGATCTCAAGGACGCGTATTATCATATCAGGATACATCAGACGTCCAGGAGACATCTGCGCTTCAGCCTAGGAGGCAGTCATTTTCAGTTCCGTGCGCTGCCCTTTGGTCTCACCACAGCCCCCAGGGTGTTCACCAAATGCTTGGCAGTAGTGACTGCTCACCTGAGAAGTCTAGGATTCCAGGTGTTTCCGTACCTAGACGACTGGCTCCTAACTGCCACATCCAAGCATCTACTTCTGCGGAGCCTACAAGCCACTATATCACTGGGCAATTCCCTTGGAATCACCTTCAATTGGCCAAAGTCTGTGTTGCGGCCATCTCAAAGAATAAGATTCATAGGGGTAGACATAGATTCAAACCAGATGCGGGTCTATCTACCTACAGACAGAATTCAAACCATTCAAAATCAAGTTCGAGCCTTACTCCCCAGGTCCAAAGCCCCAGCCAGAATGGTCCTGCAGCTATTGGGATCCATGTCTGCCACGGTTCTGCTAGTTCCCTTGGCAAGGTTGCACATGAGAATCCTCCAGTGGCTTCTTTCAACTCAGTGGTCCTTTCAGGAACTCCCTCTCAATCACCTCATATGGATCACGGAATCTTGCAAACGGGACCTTCGCTGGTGGCTAGTGTCCTCCAATTTGAATCAGGGACGACCCTTTGTTCTTCCTCCTCCGGCGACCACTTTGACCACGGACGCCTCCCAGATGGGGTGTGGGGGGGGCATTCCCTGGGCAGGTCAGTCCAAGGCAAATGGCACCCGGAAGAGACTCCTCTTCATATCAACATCCTAGAAATGAGGGCAGTACTCCTGTCCCTTCAAGCCCTTCACGATTATCTCCCTCAGGGCATAATTGCTGTTCACTCAGACAACATGTCAGTTGTCTGGTACCTGAACAAACAGGGAGGGACCAGATCCTATCCTCTTTGCAGAGAAGCCATGAGAGTTTGGGAATGGGCAGTCTCGACCAAACGCTTCCTAGTGGCTACTCACATACCGGGCAAGTCCAATGTCATAGCCGACAGATTGAGCAGAACCATCCTCTCTCCTCACGAATGGTCTCTGAATATGACAGTTGCAAGGCAGATTTTCAGCGAATGGGGAGTTCCGTGTTGCGACCTCTTGACTCCTCTGAATCAAGTGCAAAGAATTTTTCTCCCTAACCCGGCCGGGGAAGAGCCCCATGGACGCATTAGTCCATCCTTGGCCCACCGGCCTGCTTTACGCCTTCCCTCCAGTTCCTCTCCTCCCCAGGGTGATTCAAAAGGCATCTCTCTTAGGGAGCAAGATGATCTTAATTGCTCCTTACTGGCCTCATCAAGTGTGGTTTCCCTATCTTCGGAAACATGCTCTGGAAGGTCCATGGTTCCTGGACCAGGTCCCAGACCTACTGATTCATCAGTCGGGACTATTACACCAGTCCCTACACACCTTAAAATTGATGGCCTGGCTCCTCCTCTTCCGACGATAGTCAGGAGTCATACACTGGATCCAGATGTTGTGCACATATTATCTTCAGCCCACAAGTCTGCTACAAAGAAACTGTATTCTAGCAAATGGAAAAGGTTTGCTATTTGGGCTCAACTCCGGGGCCTGGACCCCATTTCTACTTCCGTGGCAGAAGTACTAAAATTTCTGACCTCTCTTTTCAATCAAGGCTCTTCAGTTTCTACCATCAAAGTACAATTGGCAGCAATTTCTAATTTTCATGAATCCATAGACCCACCTTTAATGAGCAACAGATTGTGTAAGACCTTCTTGAAAGGTGCTGCTCTATTAAGACCTCCAATTTCTCATCCTGCACCTCCATGGGATCTCGATATAGTGTTGCGTGCCTTGACTTCTTTTCCCTTTGAACCGGCAGCTACCTGTGATCTAAAGTTTCTATCATGGAAGACAGCCTTTCTAGTGGCGATTACTTCAGCCAGAAGGGTTTCAGAGCTTCAAGCTTTGTCAGTAAAACCCCCGTACTTGGTTTTTCATACAGACAGAGTATCCCTCAGACCAAATCCTTCTTTTGTTCCTAAAGTTTGTTCTACTTTATGCTTGCAACAATCGTTAGAGCTTCCAGTTTTTTTCCCAAAATACTCTAATAGAGCGGAGTTTATATTCCACACACTAGATGTCCACAGACAGTTATGTTTTTATTTAGATAGGACCAAACAAACAAGGAAAACAGATCAGTTGTTTGTATCCTTTGCAGAAAACAAATTGGGCAACGCTGTCACAAAGGTCACTATTGCCAAATGGATCAGGGACTGTATTACTCAAGCTTATATTTATTCTAACAAAGAGCTTACCACCTCTGTCAAGGCTCATTCTACAAGGGCTATGGCTACTTGGTAGCATTTCATTCTAAGCTTGCTATTGGTGACATTTGTGCTGCTTGGCTACATGGTCTTCCCCGCACACCTTCATTTCCCACTACAAATTAGATGTGGCATCTAGACGAGCTTCATTTGGTTCCACAGTGCTCAGGAGTGTTTTCCAATGAGCCACCCGGGATTTAGGTGCTAGGGACGCTGTCCCATCAGTCAGAATGTAGGCAAGATAGGATCACATAACATCTTTTAGTTATGTACTCACCATAACTTCAGATGTTTGGGATCCATCTCCCATTCCTAATAACCCACCCTCCTTGCCCCTTCCTTGGAGATCAGAGGATATCAGAAGGTCCGAATCCTGTTGTTTCATCTTGAAACATCTAACAATGTTATATAAACAAGTTGTGCATGTGTGCATGAATGCGGACAAACAAGATCTGGGGGATTAGTGGTGGTGCATCCTGGGATAAAGATAGCTCAGCCAATTAGAGGCCTCGCTCTATAGCATAAGCGTGCCGAGTCGGAGCCGAGGGATCGGCTCCGAACCCATCAGTCAGAATGTAGGGGAGATGGATCCCAAACATCTGAAGTTATGGTGAGTACATAACTAAAAGTTTCGGCTCCAGCCCATTCGGCTTCGGAGCCGATGGTCCACCCTGTAGTTATGGTTCCTCCTCCAACAGCCTCGGCACCATTGGAGCCGGTGCTGGTGGAGCCGATGGAGGTTTTTGGGTCGGGCCCGACCCTTACTCCAACTCTGGCTCTCGAGTTGGAGTTCGGTACACGGACCTCCTCTGTCGGCCCCGGGGGGGACGCTTCGGGACTGATGTTTTTGGTCCCAAGCCTTCTTCTCGGTGCATCGGCTGCTGGGGTACCGTCTACTGTTGTGGCCACGGAGGTTGGACCTTCCCAGGATTCTGTTGGTCCGGCCTTCAGGGCCATGAGGAGTGCTTTAGCCAAATCCTCTTTGGCTACCTCCACGGTCTCTCCAGCACCCTCCCTGCATACGGAGACTGGGTCTTTGGCAGTCCCCCTGTCCTTAGACAGCGGAGCCCCGGGGCCTGAGGTCACCCCCACTGGGGTTCCCCCCCCTGGAGGTCCCTCTGAAGCTTCTTCGGAGGAACCTCCAAGGAAAAGATTGTGCAAGAGGAAGCACGTTGACTCCCCCGATGAGTCTCTCACGTCAGACACTGATCTTGATGATGCAGAGGGGTCCCCTAAGTCATCCTCAGATGATGTCTCCTTTGCAGACATCCTGGAAGCCCTCAAACAACGAGGCGGCTGGCAATCCAAACCCCCTTCTGCTGATGAGTCGGTGTTCCTTAAGGCCTTCGGGGCTCAGCCCTCCGCCTCCTGGGTGTCTCCGCCCTTCGACGAGCTCCTAGATTTGATCTGTCGAAGGGCGTGGGAACACCCAGACTCTGTGGAACCGGTGCCTGCTCGCCCAAACAAGTTCCTGTCAGCACCCCCAGAAAAGGAGTTTTTGACGAAAGGTGTGGCTGTAGATGCCTTGGTGGTGGCATCTGCTACCCAGCAAGATGTAGCAGAGGCTTCGATGTCCGTCCATCCTCCTAATAAAGAGTCTAGGAGCATGGATCGGTACAGTAAGTGCACCCTAAGTTCAGCGGCCTTTACTTTAAGGTCCCTGAACTATCTAACGCACTTCACCAAGTTTCAGAGGGATCTGATCAAGGAGCTTTCAGATACCCTCTTGGGTAACCTACCTGAGCAGCTGGCCCAGACAGTTGGCTCTCAGTTGGCTACGCTGTCATCCATATCAAACTCGTCCATGAGGCTCATTTCTTATGCCGAAGGCGAGTAGAGCAGGGTACAGGTATTGCTCTACGGAGGCAAGCCTGGCTCCGCCTGTGTCATTTTGCGGAAGCCTTCAAGTCTTCCTTTGCCGACGCCCCCTTTGATGGGTCCTCTTTGTTTGGACCCAAGGTAAAGGACACATTGACCCGCTGGAAGCAAGAAGGTAAGACTTTGACTGCCGTAGGGGCACGATTTTCCACTCCCTTTCGGCCTTACCCCAAGGCTAAAAGAGGAGGGAAAATGTGGTTCCGTAGATCTCAGAAGTCTTATCCCTCACAGCAGGACGATCCCTCTTCTAGAGGCAGAGGAGGGGGAAATTCTTCTGGAAGACGCCGTCCCAGAGGCGGCAGAGGCCCCTGCAACACTGGAGACCGCAAGTCCTTTCGTGGCTCTTCAGCCTTTCACAGTCCCTGAGGGATTGCCCAACTGTGCAGCTCCGAAGACAGTCGGGGGTCGTTTTTCGAGGCACCTAAAAGCCTGGGAAGGTATCACTCAGGACCGATGGGTGCTTCGAATTATTGCCGGAGGTTACGCCATCCCCTTTTCTCACTCCCCACCTCAGTCCAAAAAAATCCCGGACCCGCCACCCAGTCAACGGGAAATTGCAGCCCTAGAAGTTTCAAAGCTGCTTCAAAAAGGAGTCATCCAACCGGTCCCCGCAGACCAGATCGGATTAGGGACTTACTCAAGATTCTTTTTGGTGCCAAAAAAGACCGGGGACTTGAGGCCCATTTTGGATCTCAGCATTCTAAATCGTTCAGTCAAAAAGTCCAAGTTCCGAATGGTCACCTTACAATCCATTCTCCCACAGCTGGAGAAAGGTGTTTGGATGTGCTCCATAGATCTCAAGGACGCTTATTACCATATCATGGTACATCATGCGTCCAGGAGACATCTGCGCTTCAGCCTAGGAGACAGTCATTTTCAGTTCCGCGCGCTGCCCTTTGGTCTCACCACAGCCCCCAGGGTGTTCACCAAATGTTTGGCGGTCGTGACTGCTCACCTGAGAAGTCTAGGATTCCAGGTGTTTCCGTATCTAGACGACTGGCTCCTAACTGCCACCTCCAAGCATCTACTATTGCGGAGCCTACAAGCCACAATATCACTGGGCACTTCCCTTGGAATCACCTTCAATTGGCCAAAGTCTGTGTTGCTGCCATCTCAATGCATAAGATTCATCGGAGTAGAGATAGACTCAAACCGAATGCGGGTCTATCTACCTACAGAAAGGATACAAACCATACAGGCTCAAGTTCGAGCCTTACTTCCCAGATCCAAAGCCCCAGCCAGAATGGTCCTGCAGCTATTGGGATCTATGTCCGCCACGGTTCTTCTAGTTCCCCTAGCAAGGTTGCACATGAGAATTCTCCAGTGGCTTCTTTCAACACAGTGGTCCTTTCAGGATCTCCCTCTCAGTCACCTCATATGGATCACGGAAACCTGCAAACGGGACCTTCACTGTTGGCTGGTGCCCTCCAATCTGGATCAGGGACGACCCTTTGTTCCACCTCCTCCTGTGGCCACTTTGACTACGGACGCCTCCCAGATGGGGTGGGGGGGGCATTCCCTGGGCAGGTCAGTCCAAGGCAAATGGCATTCGGAAGAGTCCCTACTTCATATCAACATCTTAGAAATTAGGGCGGTGTTTCTGTCCCTACAAGCCCTTCACGATTACCTCCCTCAGGGCGTAATTGCCATTCACTCCGACAACATGTCAGTAGTCTGGTACCTGAACAAGCAGGGAGGGACCAGATCCTACCCCCTTTGCAGAGAGGCCATGAGAGTTTGGGAATGGGCAGTGTCGACCAAACGATTTCTAGTGGCGACTCATATCCCTGGCAAGGCCAATGTGATAGCTGACAGACTGAGCAGAACTATCCTCTCTCCACACGAGTGGTCTCTGAACATTACGGTTGCAAATCAGATTTTCAGCAAATGGGGAATTCCTTGTTGCGACCTCTTCGCAACCCCGCTGAATGCGAAGTGCAAAAAGTTCTTCTCCCTCACTCCGGCTCCGGGGGAGAGCCCTATGGATGCACTAGCCCATCCGTGGCCCACCGGCTTGCTATATGCTTTTCCCCCAGTTCCCCTCCTTCCCAGAGTGATCCAAAAGGCGTCTCACTTGGGGAGCAAAATGATCTTAGTTGCTCCTTACTGGCCTCGTCAGGTATGGTTCCCCTATCTTCGGAAATATGCACTGGACGGTCCATGGTTCCTGGATCAGATCCCAGACCTATTAGTTCATCAGTCGGGGCTACTCCACCAGTCCCTCCACACCTTGAAATTAACAGCTTGGCTCCTCCTCTTCCGACTATAGTCAGGAATCATACCTTAGACCCGGAAGTTGTACATATCTTATCTTTGGCCCACAAGTCTGCCACTAAGAAATTGTATTCTAGCAAATGGAAGAGATTTGCTATTTGGGCTCAACTCCGGGGTCTGGATCCCATCACTATTCCCGTATCAGAAGTCCTGAAATTTCTAACTTCCCTATTCAATCAAGGTTCTTCAGTCTCTACCATCAAGATTCAATTGGCAGCTATTTCCAATTTTCACGAGTCTATAAACCCACCTTTAATGAGCAACAGATTGTGTAAGACCTTCATGAAAGGTGCTGCGCTTTTACGACCTCCGATTTCTCATCCTGCTCCTCCATGGGATCTCGATGTGGTGTTACGTGCCTTAACTTCCTCCCCCTTCGAACCAGCAGCAACATGCGATTTGAAATTTCTATCATGGAAAACTGCCTTTCTGGTTGCGATTACTTCTGCCAGAAGGGTTTCAGAGCTTCAAGCTTTGTCTGTAAAACCTCCGTACCTGTTTTTTCACAAAGATAGAGTATCTCTCAGGCCAAATCCATCCTTTGTCCCTAAGGTTTGTTCCAGTTTTTGCCTACAACAGTCATTAGAACTTCCAGTTTTCTTTCCAAAGTACTCAAACAAAGTGGAATACATATTCCACACATTAGATGTCCACAGGCAATTGCATTTTTATTTAGATAGGACCAAACAAACAAGGAAAACAGATCAATTGTTTGTATCCTTTTCGGATAATAAATTGGGCAAAGCCATCACAAAGGACACTATTGCCAAATGGATCAGGGACTGTATTACTCAAGCTTATTCCTCTTCTAATAAAGAGCTTACGACCTCTGTCAAAGCTCATTCTACAAGAGCTATGGCTACTTCAATAGCATTCCATTCTAAGCTTGCCATTAGGGACATTTGTGCTGCGGCTACGTGGTCTTCCCCGCACACTTTCATTTCTCACTACAAATTGGATGTGGCATCTCGGGGGCGAGCTTCATTTGGTTCCACAGTGCTCAGGAGTGTTTTCCAGTGAGCCACCCAGGATTTAGGTGCTAGGGACGCTGTCCCATCAGTACAGAATGTAGGCGAGATAGGATCACATAACATCTTTTAGTTATGTACTTACCATAACTTTAGATGTTTGGGATCCATCTCACATTCCTAATAACCCACCCTCCTTCCCCCTTCCTTGGAGATCAGAAGAGATCAGAAGGTCCGAATCCTGTTGTTTCATCTTGAAACATCTGGCAATGTTATATAAACAAGTTATGTATGTGTGCATGAATGCGGACAAACAAGATCTGGGGGATTAGTGGTGGTGCATCCTGGGATAGAAAATAGCTCAGCCAATAAGAGGCTTCGCTCTATAGCATAGCGTGCTGAGTCGGAGCCGAGGGATCGGCTCCGAGCCCATCAGTACAGAATGTAGGCGAGATGGATCCCAAACATCTAAAGTTATGGTAAGTACATAACTAAAAGTTATCCCAGAACTAAGCAAGTGTTTGGGAATGGTAGAAATTATGTGATGTGGAATAAGGAGGAATATGGGTATAATAAGAGGTTGAGGCCCAATGAGACTGGTATATAAATTAATGATGCTAATGGGAATGTATGGAAAATAGGAGAGGGGAATGACATGCACAACAACATTACCTATGATAGTAAAAGATTTGAAGGTGAAGATCAGGAATTTGGTGATTTTGAAAATCAGGAATATGATATTACTGACCCTTTAGAATTCCCTTTACCGAGGCGGTCAGAAAGAATCAGGAACAGGCTGACAGCACAGCCTCACAACAAGGAGGGGAAGTTTTGGAAGTGAATGAGGATGAGTGTTTAGAAAATGAGGGGGGTATCATTAAAGTTAATGAACATGTGTTTAGGTTTCAAAATTATAACATTTTTAACTATAGTAGTGTAGAAATTAATGAATGGCATTTCAAACTTTTTATGAAGGGACTGAAATTTGTCCCAAAATGTAAGAGTGACATTAGTAAGATTCTAATTGATTTAAAACCATTTACTAGAAAGAAATAAAATGAATTGCTGTTTCAGAATAACAGCAATTTGATTAAACAACTTTCCTCCACTGTTAATAAAGAGCTTAAAAAGAAAAGTATAAGTAATCCTGACTTACATCCACAGCTAAAAAACTTTGAGACTGTAGTTGAAAGAGAACTTAGAGAGGTTTTGAGTAAGTCAAAAATAGTGTCGAATTTGACTTGGCAAGAGAGGAGTTTACTGAAACAGTTGAGTGAAAATAACAACATAAGAATCTCAAGGCCAGATAAAGGTGGAGGAATGGTTATAATGGATAATATTATATATGAGGCTAAAATGGAAGAATTACTAAGAAATGAGAGTAAATATGAAACAGTATCCCTTAATGAGATAAATACTGCTCATTCTAAAACTGATTTTGCACTTAAAGAACTCTTAAAAGATGAGTTAATTGACAAACTTTTGATTTTTTATATGTAGAAAAACCTTTGATCCCTGTCATTTCTGGGATAGTAAAGGTACATAAAAACATCCAAAACCGTCCGATTAGACTCTCGGACTCTGGTTCAAAAACATACCCATTGGCGAAATTTATAGATTCAAAAATTTAAAACGTCTGGACAAACCAAGTAAGTTTTCTAAAAGATTCCTGGGACTTGTTAAGAAAAGTCAAACAAAAATTGTTTGATTATGATACAATATTTTTAACAGTGGATATTGTTGACCTGTTTTCCATTATCCCACATGATGTAGGGATGGAGTGGTTTTTAGAAGGCCTTTTGGAAACTAAGAAATTGGAATAGAAAGAACTAAGAGTTATAATGGAATTATTAGAACTAGTTCTGTTAAATAACTTCATAGTATTTGAAGGTGAATTTTTCAGACAGTTACAAGGAGTTGCTGTGGGGGCCTGTTGTACCCCCAGTTTTGCAAACATAGTTCTTAGTACTTGGAAAAATAATATTTTGCTTATCCCACCTTATATTAACTACTGGAGCTTTTTTAAAAGGTACCTGGATGATTTGTGGTTTTTTTTTGGACTGAAGGGGAAGAAGAAAAAATGATTGTATTTTTACAGTATATAAACAATACTACTAGTTTTCTTAAATTTACACACAGTTTTAACAGAGAGATGTTAAATTATTTGTATGTGATTATTTATAAAAATTATGCTAATAAAACTTTTGAGTCAAAGATTTTTAGAAAAGAAACATTTTCAAATTCATATTTATATTTTACTAGCGCCCACTCCTTCAAGCAAAAGAGAAATTTGGCCAAAGGACAATATATTAGAACATCAAGGATGACAACTGAGAATAAAGAATTTGAAAATGACTGCGGTAATTTAAAGCAGATGTTTTTAGAAAGAAAACACCCGGAAAATGTAATAAATGAAGTGAAGAAAGAAGTGATGGATGGGAGGGGTGATAGATTTGATCCAATATTAGGAATTAATTTACAAGAGATGGATAGCACAAACTCTGGTAATAAACAAAATGAAACTGAGGTTAAGAACTATAGTAGTTCATTTATGTTGAATTTTAATTGTGAGGCATGGCTAGTTAAACAAATAGTGAACAGAAATAGGAAAAGATTCTCGGAGATTTCAGATTTAAACACAATTTTTAAGCAACCCATTATGTTTAGTTACAGAAAGGATAGGAACATTAAAAATATTTTAGAAAATAATTCAAGATATGGTAAGGTAAATAACAGGAAAAAGGGTACATATAAATGTGGCAGATGTACACAATGTAAATATGTGATGAATAAAGAATGTCACTACTTGCTGGGTAAGAATAGACTACTGGTAAGTAAGACATATGCCAACTGTGATACAAATGGTATAGTTTACCTTGCTGAATGTAAGAAATGTACCTCCTTTTATGTGGGGAAAATGGAGAGGGCATTAAGAAGAAGAATTTATGAGCACACATATGAGATGCGGAGACAGGATCAGAGAAATTCCCTTTACAAACACAGTACATTATGTAAGGAAGCTAATTTCATGTTCTTTGTACTGGAAGTAATCCCACTGGATGTTAGAGGAGGTGATTGGGAAAACAGGATTGAGGTCAGGGAACTATACTGGCAACTAATCCTGGAGGCCTGTAAGACACCAGGGTTAAATGAGCACATTTCAGTGGTACCTGTACTGAAATTAAAAGCCGCAAGACTATAACAAATGGTTGCAGTGTTCTGTTTTGTAAAGTATTTCCTATGAAGATACTTGAATATTTCTTTTATATTTTAGCTAGGGTTATAATGTTATTCAGATTTAAAAAATGTTATTATGAAAGACTAGTTATGTTTCAGATTTAATAATTATTTTTTATCACAAGAGTGCTCTTGTATTTTTTAGTATTTTATACATTTATATATATTTGATAATTTTGTATTTTTATAAACCTATAGAATTTTTTATTATAATAGATGATAGTTTTTAGTAGGATTTCACATATAAAATATATGTTTTAATGTAGATTAGAGGTAAATAACTTCTGTTTCTTCTTAGAGAAAATGTTTTTTGCATATATGGCTTTTTAAAAAATAGATTCCCTTGTGACTGTTTTCATGAACAATTAAGGCAGCGTGAATTTTTAATTTGATTGGATAAATGTGGTTGATAATATATATAATAAAGGGGGAGTAATTTATGATGTGGTTTCTGCTGAAGAAGTTACATGGTTGAAGAAAAACGTGGTGAACAAGTTAAGCGTTTTTTTTTTTTACTAGTTTCTGTTTAATAAAGTCGAAGTTCGTGGTATTTGTGGCTCCAAGTGCTTCGTTTCATATTTTTTGTGGAGGTTACATTTGAGGCGCTTTTTCTCATATTTATTTTGGTTGGTGACATATCTAGTTACAACTTAATGCACTTTATTTTCATATTTTAGAGACTATTAGACACATAATTAAAATGAAGCTTTATAAAATACATGAGCTAATAATGGATTGTATGGCACAGCAAAATATCCATAATACAAGGCAGTAGAATGTAGTATATGTGTGAGAACAAGGAAGATGACCACATTAACCTTACAAAGCATAACACTATATCCTGTACCCCAACTCCTTCTAGCTTAATTAATATAATCCAACAGCACATTCCTTTTGGAGGACTCTTCAAAACCTTTTAAACTCTCAGCCAAGCTAAGATAAATACTAAAAAGACAAGAAACAGTCAACAGAACATTATAGTGATGTACTTTGTATGACACTTGATGGCAGTTCTGTCAACTGTCCCCAATTTTCAGTTATGTCCCTGATTTTGGCACAAATTTTTGCTCTGTCCCTCTTAATTCCTCCTAAAACTGGTGACTTGTGGATACAATTGGTTAATTACACAATAAATAATGAGAATAATTCGTTACAGGCTTATTTTGCTTCAAAAATGTATATTAAGTCACATTGTCTTATTCTGTCAATGTCTCTATTAAATAGAACAAATATTTTAAGTTTCCTTAATTGTCCCTGATTCTATTGAGATTTGTCCCTAATTGATTGAGAGCTATGCTTGATGAATATGGACTCACAGAGAGTACAAAGTCTGAAAGAATCCACAGGCATGATCTAATTAAAATTTTGTAAGAGGTTGAGCAGTAACACACTAAATCTTTCTCCTTTCAAAGCTTATCTATAATATTATATAGCTTGTTTATTACATGAGGTTAACTACATTTTTAAAATTGCCAGATAGATGTTCATTATTCATACTGTCTCAGTGGCATATGGGTTCTGTGCCTGCACAAACTAACATTGGCAACTTTCTAGAGCTCAGAATCCCCTCCTCTGACTCCTTGTGATAGTGTGCAATGCACCTTACTGTTCCATACACCAGAGTTAGGATTTGGAGGGAACTCTCCTGCTACTGTGCAGTGCACATCACTTTTCAGGTTCCAGAGTTGGTACTCAGATGAAAGTCTCCCCTTACTGTGTACTACACCAACCAAATTCAAAACATCCTTGTTTTGTTTGGGTTAATATACAAGATGTTTTGTTTCTTCACCTCTGTTTTACAGTACCGTCGTACAGGGCCGGTGCTAGCATTTTGGGGCCCCCCAGCAGGTTTCAAGTTGGGGGCCCTACCCAGGAGAATATAAAGTATGACCATGTTGCTATCACACTCCCTTCCCTGTCAAGCTCATCCAGCACCATTTAACAATCACTGTATAGTATTACTACATTCAAACCATTAAAAAGACGAAATGCCAAGGTACACACACAGACTGGCATTTAGTAGCAATGTTGTTACATTATGAAAATGGTAGCCAGTCCCACAGAGGTACACAAAGACACCCACACACAGGACAGACACACAAAACAAAGACAGCACTACAGCAAGACTGAACAGAGACACCCACACAGACTCCCTTGCACAGGACAGAGACACAAGAGAGTGCTACCCAGACTCTCGCACACAGGACAGACACCCACACATGAAGACAGCACTACAGCAAGACTGAAAATTAAGGATTTAAAATACTTGGCTTATAAACTAATAATGATGCTAGAATAAGATTGTGCAGTAGTATGTGTTGTGTGACCCCACATTTTTGATGAACATACCAAAACTACCAAACATCTAGACATTGTGCAACATTCTCACAGCCCCTACCAACCTCCTAACCTCTCAGTATAATTCCAAAGCCAGAAATAACCACAGAACAAAGGTGTAACATTAGGGATAGTTACACACATTGCTATGATAAACTTAGAAAGGTATTAGAATAACAGGGTTTGCATTAGAATTCATTAAAATAATCAGTGCATTCTGCAGAATCCCCCCCCCCCAATGTCTCAGTACAATTCTAGATGAGGTAAAAAAAAATGAAAAACAAGGCAAGGACATAATATTAGGGATTTAAAACAATGTGCTTATGAACTAATAAAGATGGTAGAATAACAGATTTTCCAGTAGCATGCATTGTGTGAATCCACATTTTTGATAAGGCACAGACTAAAAATACAGGGCAAACATATAAACATGGTGCAACATTCTCATAGCCAGCACTACTAACCTCCCAGCTTAACAATTCCAGACAGAACCAAAAAAAAACTGCAGAACAAAGGCATAACATCAAGGATAGTTTAAAACATTGATATGATAAACTTAGATAGTATGATTGGATTTGTATTAGCATGTGTTAAGACATGAGTACAGTGCAGAATTTTACTCAAATTTACAGTATCTTTGGCTGCAGTTTCTCAGTTTCTGTTTTCCCAGTGGTAGAGGTGATTAAGCTGTTGATCACTGTGAAGACATCTTGGAAGTCCTTGCAGACTATGCTTTTATCAAATTAGGGTTTGGTGCATAGTGTTCTCCACCAATTGATTAAACCTGGGCAATCTGCTACAGACATTTTTAAACCAAGGAAAGGCTTCCAATTGCCTTTTTATAGCATAAAGCTGCAAATACCTCCCTTCCAGTACTCCAGAGGTTCTCCTGACTTCATCCCATGTCAATACTCTGTCTTTTAACAGTAATTGATCCCAATACCTTAAAGGTGTCTTTAATTTTCTCCAGTCCTCTGCAGGGTCAGGCCTAACCATACTTTTTATTAGCACTCCAATTGGCAATATTTGTATTTTCCATTAATTATATGTCTTTCCCACCATAAGGGAGGTAACTGCTGTACACAGATAATTTAAGTATGGTGAGTACACTATCTTGCTCTCCTTCCCCCCAAAAGATTCTAATATATCAGTTGAACCTAATCAGTCATTATTTACCAGCAACATTCTTTTCCAGATTTGATCCAGATTGCTCCAGCTTATTTTGGCTAACATAGCAAGATCATTACCTTATAGTACCTGTTTATACCAGGTATACCCAACCTCCTCCCCCATATCCCTTGGAAATATTAATCTCTCCTATTTCACTCTCACCTTATCACTATGCCATATGAAATCCTGCATCCATTTTTGTTAGCTTTTGTAACATTCCCTTTTATCTATAACCTGAAAGATTATCGTAAGTACAGGAAGTGGAGTTCTATGTGACAATGTTACACGTGGACCCTCTGATCTAATTCCAGATCTAATAATACCCATGTTCTCAAGTTCCCACTGATCTTTCCAAAAACAGCCTGATAAGACTTTAACATAGAAGTCTCATACATGCTAACAAGTAAAATTCCCAAATATCTAAACTGAAGTTCTTCCTGAGTTTCTAGATTAATTCCAATTGCCTTAGTGTTGCCTTTATTTATCTTATACCCTAACATTTCCCCGAACTGTTACAAAATGTTCATTAGTTATGGCATATCATCAAGAGGCTGCTTTAGTGTGACGATTATATTATCTGTGTATAATGCAAGTTTAGGTTGTAGACTGTTCCAGTGAAGAACCCTAATGTGAGAAACTTTTGCCCATGATGTCAAAGGTTCCACATATAAAGCAAATAATAATGGGAAGAGGTGGCACACCTGTCTAGTCCCTTAGGACTGCCAAAATTATTCTGATAAATCCCCTATCACCTTGGCTCTTGTTGATTAGTTATGATACAACCTCTACCAAATCTTAAACTCATCAGAGAAGTTCATGCTTTCCAGCACCATAATCAAGAAACCCCAATCTACTCTGTCACATGCTTTTTTTTACATCTAATGAGAATATTGATATTGTTGTGTGTTCTAGATTAGCCTCTTTGATTATCATTAGTGATGATAAGTTATTATCAAAAGTGCTCCTTCCCTCTATAAATCCCTTTTGATCTAAATGTATTATTGTTGGTAGAAACTGGCCTAACTTTGCCACCAAAATTGCCATATAGGTCTTATAATTATGATTTAAAATTGGTGTTAGTCTATAGGGATTCAGATTTTTAAGATCTGTACCCTGTTTGGCTATCACAGCTACAAGATCTTCTTTCCAAGAACTTGGAACTTCCTCTCCCTGTAAGATTTTAGTAAACAAAAGTTTACCCAGATCTGCATTACCTTTTCTTTTAATAATTCACATACTTATATAGGTAGCAAGTCAAGTTCAGGAGTTTCCCATTCAATCCCTTTCCCAGAGCATATCTAACTTCCTCTACTGCAGTTGGTTTTATGAGATTGGCACTTATTTCCCAAGTTAACCTCTGAAGCTATAATTCTGACAACAAAGTTCTTGTCTTTCTATCCCTATCTATACTACTGTTTTGCCCTTCTTACAGAGCCACAAAATAGGATGTGAATATCTCCCTTATTTCTGGTAAAGTCTCTATAAGTTCCTTCCTTTAGAATCTCTTAATTACTCTACTGCCCTTTGCAATGCCTGTTATTGCAATCTAGCTGCCAATAGCTTTGAAGTTTTGATGTGCTCACAAGAAATTTTTGTTTGAATGACATTCTCTTAGCCCATGTCCTTTCTTCCTCCATTTTCTGTACTTGGACGTGTTTGTCCTTCTTCCAAATTCTAATATTAAATGATCCCCCTCTTTTTACCTGCTTGTAAATCTTTAAGCTGTCTCTTCAAACCTCACTTAAATCCTTCTCTTATATTCCTTGACGCATGTAATTCTTTTTGCACTTGTGTTTTCAATTGACACTAACCATTATCTCAGTTTTTTCTGAACTAGTCTACTGGCTGTACCTCTTTTTGCCTACTTCCTGTTCACTAAGTATTCTGTTCCAGTCTCCAGCTATTAACAAAAATCATTCAGCAAAGTCATTGATTTGTAGGATTAGTTTACTGATAGTTGCATATTTTGCCTGCAAGGACAGATAAATAGATATTAATATCATTAATTTTCTCTTCACCCTACCTTTCCTTCTTGCTAAACAGCCGCCCTTGCCGACTATTGTGCTTACTTTTACCCAGCAGTACAACTCCTCTCCATCTTCCCTCGCGTTACTACTTTGTATTAATAATAGACAAGTCCTACAATTCAATTTCATATGTTCTGCCTGAGTTGTGTGCGTTTCCTGTTGTATTAGCACTTGTACTTTTTCCTTATTAATTAAATTCATCATATTACTTTTTACTGGGCTAATGACTCATTTTGTTACCGTCTTTTATTTTCCCCAACTCCTTCAGCTCTGCTGACTGTTAACCACACCAAATGATAAATCTGCATAGGGGCTCACCATTCACCATGTGTAGCGTGAGATGCTTTTACAGACTTATCTTTTGATCAGTAAGTTAGTCCTTCAACACCTTCCCCAGTCCTTTCAGTGTAATACCAAACCTCTTAAGTGCTGATATACTCACAGCATTGTGATTTTTCCCCCAACTTTAGCCTTGCTCCTCCTAGTTTTATACATGTTTGTCATCAAATCAGACCATTTAAGGGTACATACATTATATTAAATAACTAAAGTAAGCAAATCAAAGTTGCCAGTCTCTAGCTGTATGGGGCGTAGAGTCTGAACACTATCTTTTTTGAAAAGTAATAAAACGGTACTTTATTTGTGTCCCTTCAGTATATGCATATACTTATATCTATTTCTATCAATCAATGTGTGTATGTATATAGATATATATATATATATATATATATATATATATATATATATATATATATATATATATATAATTTTTTTAAGTGTTTTGATTTTTATGTGTTTTGATTTTTATAGGTCAGAGGTATATTTCTGTCCATGACCAGTAACCACAGAACTACATGCCAGCTGTTTAGGATGATCTGGCACCGCTGTCATAGAGGTTGGTTTGCAAACTTAAAGCAGTTTTGCAGTAGACAGAACAAGAGCTTTGATAAAACCCATTACCATTGTCAGCACATTTCAGAACCATTAAGCTTCAAAAGGTGGCCATCTGAAACTAAAAAGAAAAAAAACATGACCAAGCAAATCTCAGGTCTTATTTCTTACTCACTGCTTTTTTAACGTATTTAATGCAAACATTCTTGCTGCTGAGGGGCAGTATAAAAGGGGGGCCTGCCTCTGCCACCTTTATCCACAGCTGCTTGGACTTGGGACACCAATGTTCCTTAAGACTGGCAACCAAAATATCATATAGCATTAACTAAAGCTGGACTTCAAAAAGCGGTCAGTATAATGACCTGTAGGAATTCTCATTGTCATAATAACTGGTGTCCGGTTTCATTCTTGGTTCTAAACTTCAATTTGCTTGATGTTGTTTAAATAAAAAAAAAGTCCCAAATTTTTGAAGGTCTTGCAAAGCCTATGCCCACTAGCACCAATCCTTGATAGGTTCTCCTGTCAAGGTTCCATGTTGAAAAAAAAAAAAAAAAGAAACTACAGCTTACCACCATGGCTGCTGCTGCAACCAATCAAGAAACTGGATTTTTTTCCCTGGCTGCTGCAGCCAATCAGGTCCCTTGCTTCATTGAAGCAGACCTGATTGACTGCAGCTTACAGGTAAAGTTTATAAAAGAAAAAAAAAAAAAAAAAAAAACGGAATTGCTCTGTGAAGCTACACAGCCGTGCGAATATCTAGCAGGCACTGAGCAAGGAGCAGAGGAGACAGAGAAACTCGCAGCTACTTCATGTAGGGGCCCTCATATGCAGGGAGATAATTGGGGGCTCCCTGTGGCTGCGGGTTTGGTGGGTGCCTAACGCCGGATATGCCGTCATATGTACAGCTGCTATAGGAATGAGGAGCTGGGGAAGGTTTCTTGCTCCATGTATATTGTTAGTTTTAAGATCGTTAAGACTTGTCTGTTAAGACATTTGTGACTTTTTTTCCTACTACCATGTGCCCCTGCAGTGGGCACTGTTTACTTTGGAGGGCATGAAGAGCATTGATGTACTTATCAAACAGGTTAGTAATGCTCTTACCAGCAGTGCTTGATACTTTCAGTCATTTATAAATAATGCGACCTTCCTCAGACAGCACTGAGAAGTCCCTGAGCTTGGTGCAGGTAGCTGCAGCTTTATTCCTTTTACTGGCTCATGCCACACACACATTGCAGGATCTACCACAGGAGATGAGGTGCTTATCTAATCCATCACAATGAGTCTTTAGATTTTAGCATTACACCTTGCAGATTCCATGATCAGCTGAGCAGAGTTGTTGGTGTCCAACAGTCTCCTGTAGGTTTCTGCCTGAACAAATGTCCAGTTCAGATTGATGTCGCCACATGTGATGATGTTTTTTAGTTCTTCAGTACTGATAGCATCCTCTTCAATCCTGTGTATTACATAAACATAGGGATACTAGTGGGGGCACAAAGTGGCATGCAGTGTTGCAAAACTTACCTCTCCTAGGTATTTGGATAAGGAGTTTTTGTGTGATCTACTAAATCTGCTTGGATTTTTGTAAAATGACGCACAGAATGTTTGCTCCATTACACTTGTCCCTGAGCTTATCACTGCTCAGTAAGTAAGACCAATGAGAGTTAAAGGGTTGGTGATGTTTGATTTAAAGAAAATCAGTAAGATATTAAAAATATCTCAACTAATGCATTGAGCAATGATATACCAGAACAAGAAGAGATACATTCTTTTATGTTTTAAATGGTTCAGAATACATTTTTTTCTGTAAAATGATATTTGAAAGTGCGACCACACAGGAGATAATCAGTAAACGATGATAAATGACTTTTTTGATGTAAGACAAATTTTATTTAGATGACTATTTATGGTGGTATGAGGAAACAGAATTGTTACACGATGATGTACTGTTTTCTGTTTTCAAAATTATATATATAGAAGTAACCTGACAGGATTTTCTTTTTTTAATTTATTGTTGTGGCTGTTTTCTGCATTTGGTTTTGCTACTTTTCTAAAGACAAAAACATCCAATATGACTTAATATTCCAGTGGAACACTAACGAGGCAGCAGCTGCTGGCAACCCCAGAGGAGCTCCCCCCGACAATTACAGAGCATCAACAGTCAACATGATGAGAAGAAGTCCCACACGGCAAGGCTCAACCTATAGGGAAGAATACAGCACAACCTAAGCTTCACTAGCTGTTAGATACGCACTTAAAGTAAACAAATTCCTGACACTGAAAGTCAAAGTGCACTCCAAAGCAAAGTCATGCACTGACTATTTTTAACCTGCAGAAGTATCTGTCAGCTGGGGAGGGGGTAGTGGAGATATTTGAGAAATTCAATATGCAAGCTGAGCATTGAGATGAAAAACATACCGCTTACCCCACATGCTAGAGCAGTAACTCAAATCCCTTTTCACACTGTTTCCTAAGATATAAATGAAGGAAACATCTAACAGTTTTGTATTATTACCATCATCACTGAACTTAAGCTTTATTTAAATGATTGTCTATTGTAATGCTGTTATTGCGACACTTCAGTGTTTCTTTCATTAGAAGCAAACTGAGGATGTCAGAAAACATTTTCAGCACATGCTGAACCTTCAGTGAAACCAGGAGTTAATGACACGGTTATACATGCCATACAGTACTGTGGAAGTCACAGTTCAGACAGTAGTTTGATAGCCTGGAGGAAAACAGGCATAGATGTACTTTAGCAGGGAAGAAAAGGATATGCTGGAAGTCTCAACTGTTTTCTAAATATTATTTGCACTCACAGTGCACCAGATTTGTGTAAAATGGTGCTTCAATGTAATCTCACTAAATATTCACAGCAATTTTTGTTTCATTAGAAGTAATCTGAGGGTGTATTAAGAACATACCTCACAATCTGTTGGCACAAGAAATCTGGACAAAGCCAAAAATAATGGAGGGGGGGGTCAGTGGTTAAAAAATAGGGATACATTTTTAAGCATTCCTCTTACAAACATATAATGCTGGTCAAATAAAAGGTTCTGTGTTAGCATGCATTTCTGAAGGATATGAAATCTGTTTCATTTCTTGGATCATGAGGGGGGTGGTTGATATCATTCTTTAGGAGTTGATGAATGTGTATCATTTTCTACAGTATTCAGCTCAGAGAACACATGGTCACAACATAAGGCTGGTTGAGAGTAGGTCGGTTATGTGAAGGTCGTTTGAAGAAAATATCAGCTTTATAGACAAAGGCAGATGATTATATGACACGTGGACATTACAGGCTACCCCCTCCCGCAAGACCCATACAACCCACTATACGACAACTTTCAACTGCAATGCTTACCGCAAGCAGAACCCTATACTGATGAAAGCAAACTCTGATAAAAGTTAAAAGAACAGGGTAAACGCTACTATTTCCTAACTGTTAAACATAAAAAGGACAAGCGTACTAGCTGCAATAGTGCCTCAAAGTCAAGCGTACTAGGCGCTAAAGTGTACAAAATTCAAGAGCACTAAAATAAAAGTGGCTATTTATCTGGTTCCTACCTTAACATAAATAGTGCTGTATTTGAACTTCCGCTGTACGGAGTTTCACCCAGCTTTTGCTGTGTCCTCTATGACCCTGGGATTCTCCTAGTGGTGTATGCCCCGCTCCGCTCCCCTCCCTGCCCCCTTATCCCACCCGCCCCACAGTACCTCTACTCTTATAGGAACAAAAAGTCCCTCCCACTCTCCTTCTTAGCAAATACAAAGCTCCCCTGTCACCCCTCACGACTCCTCCCACCTCTCCGCCCATACCCATTGAAACAATCTAATCTAAGTCCTATCACTCTCCCACTACCCTTTCTCAATCCTCAGCATGGCCAAATATGCTCTCAATACAACTCCCCTAATAACCTTATTTCTCACCACTACTTATTTCCTATCAGCATATGAAAATCAAACTCTCTCAGGTATCCCTTTCCCTACACGTAACACTAACTCCCAATGTAATGACCAAGCCTTCTCTATACTACCTTCTCTATACCAGGACAAATTTGAAGCCCCCAAATTAGTCAACATTACGCTCCACTACCCCAAATCTCCACATAACAAAACCAACCTCAAAATTCTATTTAAACTACAGAGATTACTAGTCTACATAAAAAATCGTATGAACATTGGCGGCGATATTCATCCTAACCCTGGTCCCACCACCACGCTTGACTCTCACTCTAATAATTTTACCCGAAATTCTTCTGACTCTCTACTAATATTTCATCTGAACCTAAGAAGCATTAACAACAAAGTTCATAACCTACACGCCATTATAGCAACTCATTCCCCTGAAATTATGTGTCTAACCGAAACATGGCTAAAGCCATCCACTAAGAATGAAGAGATCCTTCCACCTGGGTATAACATTTTTAGGGCTGATCGTACAAAAAAAAAAGGAGGAGGTATAGCTGTTATGTATAAAAACACCCTGAATATCCTTAAGAACCCAATTCAACCTCCTACAATCTCTAACCTAGAAATTATAGCCCTACAGATCTGCTTAAACGCTAAAAAACGCATCAACCTTGTCGTAACTTATATCCCACCAGGAGACAACATAGAAAACCTGGAACAAACCTTAAGCTGGCTATCCACCAGCTACCCACAAGAAACCATGGTACTTGGAGACGTCAATATAGATTGGTCTCTCTGTTCCATCCACTCAACTCCAAAACCTATCAATCTACATGGTTTTTCCCAAAACATCCTATCCCCAACTAGAATAGGCAACTCTCATCAAAAAGAAAGCATCATTGACTGGATCCTTACTAATAAAGACTCAAATTACTATACGACAGGTACCCTTCCCAGTGACCTCAGTGACCACCAAATTACTTATATCAAGAAACATAAATGCCCAACTACCAACCCCCCCCTTTATAGATTAATCAGAAACAAAAAGAAATTTGTCCCACAACAATTTCTTGCAGACCTGAAATCTTGCAACTGGTCCATACTAAAAACCCTTCCAATTAATGAGAGTGTCTCACACTTCAATGATACATTTCTCAAGATACTTGATGCACACGCCCCACAGAGACAAATTAGATCCAAACCTCGTATAGCACCCTGGCTAACAAAGGAAACCAAAAACAAAATTAAACTACGTAACCATGCCTGGGACAAGTGGAGGGCCACAAAACCTCCCAAGACCGTATTAAATTTCAACAACTAAGAAACACCACAAAAGCAGCTGTTACCCAGGACAAAAAACAATACTTCTATCACCTCCAGCACAAACACCAGAACAACCCAAAAAAATTCTGGGCAGGCTTTAACAACCTTCTGCACCCAGGGAAAACCTCCACCCCAACCCCCGACAATCTTGTAGAGAAAGGACAGGAAGAAGTAGCCAATTCCTTCAACTCCTTCTTCACTGAGACTGTCCTAAATCTAGCCAGTCAACTAACTTACACTTCACAATCTGCTGTTCTACAGCATGCTCTCACCCCAACCCCGTTCAAGCTAAAGCCAGTATCTTCTTCGTATATACGTACCCTACTAAAAAAACTTAGGCCAACCACCCTAACAGCTGACCGCCTCCCTGCAGAATTCTTGCAAATTGCATCTGATGTAATAGACTACCCAATATCCATCCTTATCAATAAAACTATAACTGAGACGTATATACCTACTATCTGGAAGATCTCATATATCATTCCACTTCACAAAGGAGGTTCCTCCATGGAAATCTCAAATTATAGACCAATAGCTATCTTATCCCCAATAGCGAAAATCATGGAGAGATGCATCCACAAGCAACTTCTTCACTACCTAACTGTTAATCATCTCCTGTCCAACTCCCAACATGGCTTTCGTCCCCACCACAGTACAACGACCGCCCTCCTTTCCTTTGTTGACTCCATCAATAACAACCGCAACAACAAACTTATATCTTCTGCCCTCTTTTTGGACCTATCAAAAGCTTTTGATATGGTCAATCATCAGCTCCTTCTTAA
>NC_056747.1:133241208-133248708 GCF_019279795.1 Protopterus annectens | reverse complement strand
GACACAGGTTTCTGTGACCTACACGGCCAAAAGATTTAGAGCAGTCAGTAAAGCAGAACTATATATTTTTCCGGAACTCTCTTGCTTTCCCCATTTTCAGCATATGTTGAGAATTTGATCTCTGCTGCCTCTGCACTTGCCCCTTCTAAAACCAGGTCCACTTCATAATATTGAAATTTCATAACATTGAGACCAAAACATTGAAAATTCAAAACACTGAAAACCCAAAACGTTGAAAACTCAGAACATTGAAAGGGTGCTTCATAACATTGAAAATTACATTGCACAATGAAATAAGATCCCCTCCACCTACAATATCACCTAACTAACAAATACACTTTATACTATGTTTCTGCAGGGGGCAATCCCCCCTGCACCCCCACACCCCCTGTAAATTAAATATACCAACTCCAAGATCGCACTACAGTGGAAAAAAGTTAATTTTCTCCCCTGCACCCTCCACACCCCCTGTAAATTAAATATACCAACTCCAAGATCTCACTACAGTGGAAAAAATTAATTTCCTAACCTAGGAAATTAACTTTTTTCCACTGTAGTGTGATCTTGGAGTTGGTATATTTAATTTACAGGGGGGTGTGGGGGGGTGCAGGGGGGTTTGCTCCCCTGCAGAAACGTAGCAGAAAGTGTGTTTGTTAGTTACGTATTGTTATAGATGGAGAGGATGTTATTTACATATGTACTGTAGTTTTCAATGTTATGAAGCACACTTTCAATGTTCTGAGTTTTCAATGTTTTGGGTTTTCAGTATTTTGGAATTTAGATGTTTTGGTCTCAATGTTATGAAATTCAACGTTATGAAATTTCAGTGTTATGAAGTAGACCCTATATATATATATATATATATATATATATATATATATACACATATACATATATATATATATATATATATATATATATATATATACACACACACACACACACACACACACACACACACACACACACACACACACACACACGTATGTATGTGTAATGAGGGAAAAGTACTCACGAGTGAGGAGAGTGTGTTGAGCAGATAGAAAGAGTACTTTGAGGGGCTGATGAATGAAGAGAATGAGAGGGAGAGAAGCCTGGATGATGTGCGGATAGTGAATCATGAAGTGCAGTGGATTAGCAAGGAGGAAGTAAGGATAGCTATGAAGAGGATGAAGAACAGAAAGGCTGTTGGTCCAGATGACATACCTGTGGAAGCATGGCGGTGTTTAGGTGAAATGGCAGTGGAGTTTTTAACTAGATTGTTTAAGGAAATCTTGGAAAGTGAGAGGATGCCTGAGGAATGGAGAAAAAGTGTTTTGGTACCGATTTTTAAGAATAAGGGTGCTGTGCAGAGCTGTAGTAACTACAGAGGGATTAAACTGATCAGTCACAACATGAAGTTATGGGAAAGAGTAGTGGAAGCTAGGTTAAGAAGGGAGGTGATGATTAGTGATCAGCAGTATGGTTTCATGCCAGGAAAGAGCACTACAGATGTGATGTTTGCTTTGAGAATGTTGATGGAGAAGTACAGAGAATGTTGGAAGGAGTTGCACTGTGTCTTTGTGGATTTAAAGAAAGTATATGACAGGATGCCTAGAGAGGAGTTGTGGTATTGTATGAGGAAGTCAGGAGTGTCAGAGAAGTATGTAAGAGTGGTACAGGATATGTACGAGAGTAGTGTGACAGCGGTGAGGTCTGCGGTGGGAGTGATGGATGCGTTTAAGGTGGAGGTGGGATTACATCAAGGTTCAGCTCTAAGCCCTTTCTTATTTGTAATGGTGATGGACAGGTTGACAGACGAGATCAGACAGGAGTCCCCGTGGACTATAATGTTTGCAGATGACATTGTGATCTGTAGTGAGAGTAGGGAACAGGTGGACAAGACCCTGGAGAGGTGGAGATATGCTCTAGAGAGAAGAGGAATGAAGGTCTGCAGGACTAAGACAGAATATATATGTGTGAATGAGAGGGAGGATAGAGGAATGGTGAGGATGCAGGAAGTAGAAGTGGCGAAGGTGGATGAGTTTAAATACTTGGGATCAACAGTTCAGAGTAATGGTGAATGTGGAAGAGAGGTGAAGAAGAGAGTACAGGCAGGATGGAGTGGGTGGAGAAGAGTGTCAGGAGTGATTTGTGACAGATGAATACCAGTAAGAGTGAAAGGGAAGGTCTACAAGAGGGTAGTGAGACCAGCTATGTTATATGGGTTGGAGACAGTGGCATTGACAAAAAGGCAGGAGTCAGAGCTTGACGTGGCAGAGTTGAAGATGTTAAGATTTGCACTGGGTGTGACGATGGACAGGATTAGGAATAAGTATATTAGAGGGTCAGCCCAGGTTGGAAGGTTTGGAGACAAAGCCAGAGAGACAAGATTACGTTGGTTTGGACATGTGCTGAGGAGGGATGCAGAGTATATTGGGAAAAAGATGCTAAGGATGAAGTTGCCAGGTAACAGGAAAAGAGGAAGGCCTAAGATAAGGTTTATGGATGTGATGAGAGAGGACATGCAGGTGGTTGGTGTGACAGAGCAAGATGCAGAGGACAGGAAGAAATGGAAACAGTTGATATGCTGTGGCGACCCCTGACGGGAGCAGCCGAAAGAAGAAGATATATATATATATATATATATATATATATATATATATATATATATAAAATTTCTAGTCTCCCACCAGGACACAAGTGCTCTTCAGCAATTACATTCTGCTTGTTGAGCACACTCAAGCAAATCTGCAGTCTGTGGCTACCACTCCACCCATACAGTATAAGAAGGAATCGGTGCTGCAAACTAAACAAGGATATACATTTTGAGCCTCAAGAGCAGGGTCAGTCCACCCAGGCATTCTACTTGTATGTTTTATGAGAGTAAAGCTATTACATTAGCAGTATTTCTTAGTAGTTCTCAGCGTGCTAATAAAACTGACTGTTGTAGCCTTGTGTCCCCCCAAGCTAATACAGTAATCCTAACTGTCCAGTAGACAGTATACAATTAATTCAGATCCCTGTGACTAAATTAACCATCAAGCAGCCCTCGCAGTGCTTTCTGCCTTAGTTTGTATCACTTGGAGGCGCACCTGTTTATTTGCATCTCTATACATTCCCCTTCATTGCTAATGTATCTCCCTACTCTAATCTGTGCACAAACTGGTTACTAATCAGCAAGTCAATGTGAAGACACACTCCCAACCTTAATCAACGTTGCTGTCTCTTCTCTCCTTCACTTTACAGGTAGTTTGAATTATTACTTACCCCCTCTGAGGCCTTCACTGATTTTCACTGATTGCCTCTCTGTTTTTTTTTTTTTTTTTTTTTTGCATTCCTCCTGGTTTACACTACTTGTGTTATCTCCCTCCCCCAATACTAAGTCTATATTAGACTCCTGCTGAGCATGGAGCTATCTTTAAATTTCTAGTCTCCCACCAGGACACAAGTGCTGTTCAGCAAATACATTCTGCTTGCTGGTAAGCCATTAGACCTCAGGAACTTGTTAAAGTGTTCAGATTTGTAAAGTAATACTTACTTTTTTCTCTTGCATTGGTGGCCTCTGCCCTGCTCCGTTAGTCATATCACATTATACCACACCAACTTGCTCCACACAAAAATCACTCTCATTCCCACTAGGCATTTTTAACATCACCCACACTACTTCCCCATCCACATATAGTGCAACCCTATAATTCCTATTCAGACTCCCCACCTAGAACCAACTTAAACTTTAAAACCATGACTATCACACAACTAAGTCTAGTCTGTCTTCTCATAATTCTTTACAACACCACAAGGTATCACTCTAGAAATATCCCTAAACTTAGTAGCACAACATTGCATTATGCACTCTCATATACAGGCACCACACATTATAATAATATCTGCCCACAATTGTTCAAGAACTACATAATGGACCAATTCAGAACTAAACACATATGCTCTCATTCCTACTCCAAAAAAAAACACAATACTTTCTCACACTCCTCACCAAGCTCCAACATCTGTATCACCATTTTAACAGCAGGCTCACCATAAGTGGGGATATCTACCCCAACCCAGGCCCACATCCATCCTGTCCAACACAAACTGCTCCAACACAAATGTCAGAACATAACACCCCCACTTTCTTCATCCTTGGGCAAATCAATAACAGCAGCAAAGCCAACCATCTTTTAATGCTAAATATTAATATTAGAAGTATCAAAAATAAAATACCTTAACTCCAGGCCACAATGGCACACTACTCCCCAGACATAGTTACTTTAACAGAAACCTGGCTAAATAAAAACATAACTAACTCAGAAGTTCTCCCTACCGGCTACAGTATCATTAGACAAGACAGACCACTTCGTAAAGGGGGTGAAACTACCTTACTGTACAAGTCCAACTTAACTGTCTGTCAATTACCAAACTCCTACCCCTCCCCCAATAACTGGGACATACTTATCTCACAACTTCAACTTCACCCTAAAAAGGTCATCACCACAATTGTGATCTATATTCCACCTGGTAATACACCTGCTAGCCTTGAAGACTTCTAATCCTGGTGTTCTTCCACATACTCACAAGAAACCCTTATCCTGGGGGACTTCAACCTAGATTGGTTCACCTGTATATCAGAACCACCAAGTAATCTAATAAATCTCCATGGCTACCAGCAGCTAGTCCAAATTCCAACTAGATGTGATAAAAAAACTAAAAGGGAACCCATCATTGACTGGGTCCTAACTAACAACCCCACATTGTACCCTCACATAGGCAGTCTCCCAGACACCTTAAGTGACCAGAATATAATATACTTTATACGTAGTAGAACAAGCATATGCAAAACCACTAACTATATATCCACTAGAAACACAAAAACATTATCTCCTGAGGTCCTAAACACTTTACCCTGTAACTGTGACTGGACCCCCCTAAAAACCCTCCCACTTGACCAGGCTGTAGCATATTTCAACAAAACATTTCTACAACACCTAGACACTGTTGCTGCATTGCGCAAAATCAAAGTTAGAACCTCTACAAACCCCTGGCTCAGTAAAGAAACCAAACAAATCCTCAAGTTCAGAGGCACTGCCTGGCTTTACTATTAAAAAAAACAAAGAAACACAAAGCCTAACTAAGTACCAAGAACTGCGCAACTGTGCAAAAAAAATGCATTAGGCTGGACAAAAAATCCTACTACACAACATTACAAACTAAGTACCAACACAACCCCCAAATATTTTGGAAAAATCTAAACCAGCTACTAAAATCCACCCAAAAGGCTACCCCCAAACCAACCACCCCTGACACTAAAGTTCCCATCGAAACACAATTCAACTCCCACTTTGTGAACTCAGTTCTATCCTTAGTATCACAGGACAGTTCCTTCCTCACTATCCCCCAACACAAATAACACTAATACAAGCTTTACCCTCAAAACAGTTTCCACCACTTCAATCAAAAGCATGCTCTCCAAACTAAAAACCTCATCAACAACAGCCGACCTACTCCACAGCTATTTCTTGAAACTCACAGCAGATGCTATTGCTATCCCAGTCTCCACTCTCATAAACAGAACAGTTGTTGAAAACTATGTGCCCAAACTTTGGAAAATATCCTATGTTGCACCCATACATAAAGGTGGGACCTCCACTGAGCTTAATAACTACAGACCCATTGCTTTACTCTCCCCCCTGGCCAAAATCCTAGAAAAATGCATCCATACCCAGATGCTAAACTATCGCCTAGACAGTAACATCCTGTCACCTACTCAGCATGGTTTCAGACCTGCCCATAGTACCACTACAGCCCTCCTCTGCTTCAAAGACACAGTAAACCATCTCAAAAATGAAGGCCTACAAGTGTCAACTCTTTTTTTGGATATGTCCAAAGCATTTGACACAGTCTCACACCAAATTCTGCTAAACAAACTAAACCAATATTACCTATCAAATTCCACTCTTACCTTGTTCTAAAGCTACTTAACTGACAGGTACTAAGCTGTAAAATGGCAAAATTCTCTCTCTCCTCAGCTGCCCATAACTATAGGAGTCCCACAGGGTTCTGTCTTAGGATCACTACTATTCACAGTCTTCACAAATGACCTCCATACTTCCACACAGCATGCATCTATCATTCAGTATGCAGATGACACTACCTTAATCTGTGCTGCACACATCATTCCCACCCTCCTGCAAACAACTCAACTAGCATTCTCTGACGTTGAAAACTACCTTACCAAAGCCCAACTTATCCTCAATCCAAAGAAAACTCAGCTTATGATTATAACCAGTTATAACAAAAACAGTGATAATAGTCAATTCACTATCTACTCCACAAATGCTACTCCAGTCACTCCAGTGGCACAGGCTAAGCTATTGGGAATAACCATAGACTCCCACCTAAAATTTAATAGTCATCTCAACTTAACTATTAAAAAGGTACATGCCAAACTGGGATCACTCTACCATATCAAACCATTTCTTACCAACGACACAAGATCAGCCATTGCTCGCTCCCAACTTCTATCCACCCTACCCTATGCATCTCCCATTCTGACTAATCTCAACAAAACTGAACTAAGCAAAATGGAAGCCTGCTATAACAGAATTGCCCGCTTTGCTGCAAATTGCTCATATAGAACTCATCACTGTACTGCTTTGAGACAGCTCCACTGGCTTGAACTGCCCAGCCTCCTAACTTACAATCAGCTCTGCCTCTGTCATTCTATATATTACCTCTCCAATAAGTGTCCTGCCCTCAAAAACCTAGTACAACATCACTCAGCCAAAAGGCCTCTTAGATCATCAAGCAAACTACTACTAGAAGTCACCAACAGCTACAATAGCTTTGGAGACACATTATATAGTAGTTCAATGGCTAAAAAATGGAACTCTCTCTCCACTAGCATACAAAACACATCATCCAAAGCCTCCTTTAAAAAACTCATTAGGCAACATCTCAAGCAAAGTTGGCAGTGCCATGATTGCTCCCCAGGCTAGTGAAAGCGGATAAGGTACACATACTAAACTTAGAGTACTTGATAATAGTTTTCACTCTTACTCACAAACACTGGCTAACCTACAATGTATGTACTGTACCTATGTACTATGTATATATTCTACCTATGTTCCAAATTTCAGCTGTACACCACAAATCTTTCAATTACCTTTATTTTTAAATTAATATTTTTTTGTTTGTTTTCTCCACTGTAACTGTTGATGTGCCGCATACCACTGTAAAAACATGTCTTTTGTAATTTGTGTGTATACTGATCATGTCTAACAAAATGTATCTGTAATTTTACTTTGTGGAGCTTTTCTCCCCGGGCCTCTGCTGAAAAAGGGCCTTTTCGGCTCAGTCAAACACCCCCAGTTAACAAATGTAAAATAAATACATAAATAAATATGTATATATATATATATACATATATATATATATATATATATATATATATATATATATATATATATACATACACACACACACACACATATATATATATATATATATATATATATATATATA
>NC_056747.1:133138708-133236208 GCF_019279795.1 Protopterus annectens | reverse complement strand
TAATTCATGCTCTTCTAGATGCTCAACAGTTTGACATCCTCTGCCTAACAGAAACATGGCTTAAACCTTCTATAAAAGATAATGAAGTCACCCCCCCAGGCTATAACATCCTCAGACTGGACAGCTTAAAGAAAAAAGGTGGCGGGGTTGCAATTCTCTATAGAAGCGAAATGCTCATTAGTAAAACAACATGTAACCTACCATCAGAAAATAATGCTGATATAATTATTTCAAAACTACAGCTAAACCCTCAAAAAACAATTAATATTGTCTGCACATATCTTCCCCCAGGGAAAAAACCCACTATATTAGAAGACCTATTAAATTGGCTTTCTCTAAATCTCCTTCAGGAAACAATTATCTTAGAAGACTTTAACATTGACTGGAATTTATGCAAACAAACCAATCCTTCCATCTTCTTAAACCTACATGGCTTCTCTCAAACCATTAACTCCCCTACAAGGATAAACAAACTTAATAATAAGGAAAGCTTACTTGACTGGATACTAACAAATAGACCACATCAAATGTATACAACAGGAACTCTCCCCGATGACCTTAGTGACCACTCACTAACATACATTATCAGGCATAAAACTAATCTTACCATCCCTAGCTTAGTCAGAACATCTCGTTGCAAAAAATTGTTCGACCCCAATCTCTTTCAAAATGAACTTATGAAAATTAACTGGTCACCTCTTAAGTCTCTCCCTATTGATGATGCTGTTAGTTACTTCAATAATACTTTTCTAGCTATACTTGAACATCATGCCCCAATGCGTACAATAAGAATCAAATCTAAATCAGCTCAATGGCTCTCAAACAATACTAGGAAACTAATCCTTAGCAGAAATAAAACCTGGGCTAAATGGCGAACCACTAAAAACACAACTGATCAGCTAGCTTTTAGACAAAAAAGAAACATCACAAAAAAGCTATCCTGCAAGACAAAAAGAACTTTTACACTCAGCTACAACAATCATCCCTTCATCAACCTAAAACATTTTGGAATGCTATTAATATGCTAATGTTCCCTGGCAAAGTGGCCACACCAAATCCACTAGGCTCTACCCCTGACTGCCCATTACAAACTGCCAATGCCTTTAACACTTTCTTCACCTCAACTATACTTAAACTAGCAAACCAACAATGCCCTGATACCTCCAAACTCCCTACCCCCAGCCCCACTCCACCCCCATTCCACCTCAAACCTATACCCACCTCTTATATCTCATCCTTGCTTCAGAAACTAAAACCTTCCACCCCCTCAGCTGACAACCTACCAGCTGAATACCTCCAACTAGGTGCAAATGCCATTGCCTACCCCATTTCCATACTTATTAATAGGACCATAGAAAAAGGTATAGTTCCATCTATCTGGAAAATCTCACATATTACCCCTCTCTTTAAAGGTGGTGACTCTTTGGAATACTCCAACTTCCGCCCTATAGCATTACTATCCCCTCTTGCAAAAATAATGGAGAAATGTACCCACAAGCAGCTACTAAATCACTTATTACACCATAACCTCCTAGCTAACTGTCAACATGGCTTTCGGCCATTCCATAGTACTTCCACAGCCTTACTATCCTTCATTGACTCTATCAACATCAACCGCAATATAAATATTCTCTCTTCAGCATTCTTTGTAGACCTGTCCAAAGCATTTGACATGGTCAATCATCAACTGCTCCTCTATCATTTAAAATCTCTCTCTCTTGACAATCCTGCCATAAACTGGTTCACATCCTACCTTGATAACCGAAAACAGGCTGTGCTCTGGCATAACCATCTCTCTGACCTCCTCCCCACCTCTATAGGGGTTCCACAGGGGTCTATTCTAGGTCCTCTACTGTTCTCCATTTTTATTAATGACCTCCATCTAGCCACCCCTCTATCAACTTGCATTCAATATGCAGATGACACCACCATTATCTGCTCTGCCTCAACACAATCTGAACTTCACTCTATTACACAAAAGACCTTCACAACTATTGAGCATTGGTTCTCTAACCATTGTCTCCTCCTCAACCCTAAGAAAACCAAACTCCTGCTCTTTACACCCACTCATTTGTCTCCCTCCCTTAACTTCATACTTACATCCAATAATGGTACCATTATCAGTCCAGAACCTACCACCAAACTCTTAGGTATTACAATTGACAATCAACTAAAATTTGATAACCACATAAACGCTACAATCAAATCTACTAACAGAAAACTAGGTTCTCTCTACAGAATCAAATCTTTCCTAACTCCTGAAGCAAGAACTACTATAACTAGAACCCACTTAATATCTACCCTATTATATGCCTCCCCCATTTATACTAATCTCTCCAAATATAATCTCAGCAAACTATCCACAGCCTATAACAATATTGCCAGATTTGCCCAAAACTCTCCATATAGGACTCACCACTGTCTAAACCTAAAAAAACTAGGCTGGCTAGAACTACCTCAACTAATAACATTTAACCAACTTACTATTGCCCACAAAGCCCTTTACCACCCCGATAACACTCCTATGCTCTCCACCCTCATAAAGCCCTACAACAATCTGAGCAGCCTACGCTCATCCAACAAAATATTGATTCATACTTCATTATCTAATAACTTAGCAGGTGACACCTTATTTTCCAACTCAGTGGGTAAAATATGGAACCAACTACCAAATGACCTTACTTCCCTTACATCTCTCCCACTATTCAAAACTAACCTAAAACTATTCCTTTCAAACCACTGGCTATGCTCTTGCCATAACCCTAACTAACCCTTTTCTTCTTCTTTCTTTTCCTTTATTCCCATACTATCTTTTCCCTCTAAACCCACTTCTTCTTACTCCCTCACTCTAGCAAATTAGACCTCCTTTCCTAGCTTGACTGCTCTTTTTCCACTCACAAAAAGAACTTATTCTTTAACCTTCCTTATATTGCAACTGTGTATGTAACATTAACTTAATCTCTGTCCTTGCTAGAAATGTAGTTATATGCCATACATAACTGCAGTAGTTTCAATTTGTATGTTTCTTCTATCATACCTTGGTAATTTTTATGTTTCATTTTACTTTAGTTTAATTCTAATATTTTGAAAATATTCTAGTTTTATCTTTAATATGTTTATTTAGTACTGTAGCGGAGCTTTTCTCCTCGGGCCTCCACTGAAAATGGACATGTATCCAGCTGGACTAGCCCGGTTAACAAATGTAAAATAAAATAAATAAATAAAATAAATAAATAATAAACAATATGAACATTTTTTTTCTTTTATACACATTGTACCTTAGATATATGCTTTCTTTCTTTATAACACCTGTCATTCAGTCCAGCATTACATAGATTGCTCAATTCATGCCTTCCCTTAAACCTCACTCTTCTTCCTAAACATTGTTCTGCAGGTATTGTTACCACAAATTCCATTTATTTCTAGGTAATTTTCTCCATTCCTTTTTTTAAAGGTCACACTTCAGTTCCCTTATCTCTTTTACAATGTTCAATACTTCAAATACAGTTGCTTTAGATTCTGATTTCCATTTTCTAGTAACTACTCTTTTGACAGCCAATAAAATTAAAATTAATGCGGGCTTACTATGTCTAGACAATTCAGATCCTGTGTCCCTGCTCAAAAGCATTTATGAGACTGTACTCTGTAGGCAATTTTTAAAATCTGCCAGCTCATTGCACCCTCAAACATGTTCCCATTTACCTCTTTATTTTCCATCACACCTCCAATATTTGCTACCCAAGGGAAAATTATTTGAAATCTGCTTGGGGATAAAAATACTTATGCAAACAATTCCAAACAAAAATCCTAAACCTTCTAGACTTTGTTGCATACATGGGAGCTATATATATGTCCTCCCATTGCTCCCTTGTAAATTGCTTTTCCAGTTTCTCTTACCAATCTTTTATAACCTTCTCTGATTCATTCTTATACTTATCATGCAATATTTTACCACTAATTATCCTTTTTTAACATCAGCTTCTCTTCTAGTGTTGACTAAAATCTCTACCAGAGTAGGTATTTCATTTAGGACTATCCTATCCCTCTCTCTTTGCCTATATTCTGATATCAGTCCCTGGTAGGAAAGGCATCTGTAACCTGCATTCTAAACTTCTTATTGGCCTCATACAACTCTATTACCTTTTCTCTCTCTCTGGTTATTTGCTTGGTTTGTTTGACAGTTTTCGCCAATAAATTCCAAGCCCCTCTTGCCTATTTTCTGTAAACCTACTTACAGTCATCCCTATCGGCAAAGACTTCTTTCTTCATTCCGTTGTTGGCTTAGTTTTAAAATACTTTCTGCAGCTTTATGAGTATAATATTACATATGGATTTTATTATTCTCTTTAAGAATCTGCATAAAAAATTCCAATATTTCCTTATTTCTTGAATCCCCCCCACTTCATCCATTTCCACTTCGATTTATAACCATATGCATGTATTACAAATATCAGCCTTAACTGTGTAACTTTAAAATATCCCTCCAAATCAGGTAATCCTAAATAATCTTGTTTTATCAGGAGGGTCAACTAATCTCACTTAACCATTGCATTCTTCCCCTCCATTTAAATTCTTTCAACTTTGTTAATTATTGTCCACAACCTCTCCCATGGTTGATAAAAACATGAACAATCTGTATATAAAATTAAGGGGACTAAAACATTTTCACTGCTTGCATCTTACTATGTATACCTATAAACAAGAGCTTCCAGTTCTCAAAGTTTGTACTATCTTTTGTTTAGACTCTTCCACATATCCTTTGCTGCCATAACAGAAGACTTTTTAATCCATACACATAAATACTTCACCTTATCATGTCCTCATAAATGTGGGTATTGCTGAACCAGTTCATGTGTAATTAAATAGTTCATGCCTACAGCATTTGTTTTAGTTTCATTAATTTTATATCCTGAAAAGACATGAAACCATGCCAAAATGTTCCACAACACCGAGATGTAATTTTCTGGATTTATCAAGTACAAAATAATGTTATCTTCATATAAGGTCAGCTTTCCTTGATCACCAAATCAATTATATCCTTGAATTTATGAGTATTTTATTTTCTTTACCAACAGCTCTAAACATAAAGCAAATAACACGGAGGAAGATGAAACCCCTACCCGGTTTCCCTATTCAAACATGACTTATTGCAGAGGAAACCTCCTTCTTAACCTCTTGCCTCTGATCTATCATGTATTCTTCTAATTAACCTTATTATTGTATCATGGAATGCAAATGCTTTCATCATACTTATAAAACCCCAGCTTACTCTCTTAAGTGTTTTCTCTGTGTCACAACCCACCAACAACAGTGGTATTTTCTTACACACTGTTTCCATCTGGATCACCATTGTTCTGTTAATGTTTTCAAATGTTTATCTTCCCTCCACAAAACAACATTGATCCATATGTATCAATTCTGGCAACACATTTGCCATTATTTTAGTTAGTACAGACATAAACACTTATAATCATGGTTTAAAATTGAAATGGGTCTATTTGAAGATGGGTCTGATGGGGCTTTACTCTCTGTGGGAAATACAGCCACCACAACATTCTTACAAGTTGCTGATGCTTCCCCTCTTTTTAAAATAAAAATCTTCCAGATCTTTGTCATGTTGTTCCCTTCTAACTTCCAGACTTCCTAAGGAAAACCATCTGCTCCTTGAGACTTCCATGCAAACTGATTATACATCACCATTTTTATCAAACATCCTCCTACCTTAACTAGTGTTTGTAGGGCCTCATCTTCCTCTGACCTTGGCATAATTAAGTCTTCCATAAATATTTCCATTTGTGCTCTTTCTTGGTTTCCACATTCCTCTGCTTTATACAAATTTTCATAAAATTTGTGAAATATCTTCAATTCTGGAAATTTTTCTTGTCATAGACTCCATAAGTTTTGCGACAACTCTTTCTTTTTTTCTGTTGCTTGAGTCATTGCGCTAAACATTTTTGTGCTCTGGAGTTGTTATCAGAAATAGTTGCTTAACAGCAATTGTTCAAACTTGTGCATATTATCAAAATGCTCCCTTATTTTCTGTTTAGCACTCTGCTGTTGCTCCTGTTCTTGTTCTGAGCTTTTCTCTTATTCTGAAATAATTTAATCTTTGTCAGTCCCTCTAAATAATTCTTATTACTTCCTAAACATATATCTTTTTCTTTTATTTCTACCCTGATATTAAACTACATTTTCATAGAGAAGCCATCCCTTCTGAAGGCATTTGTGTCTGGCCTATTAACTCGAGTCATTTCCAATCTATTCCTTAAATTCCTCTCTTTTCAACAGGTAGGTATGAAAGTGCTGATATCTCATTTTTATTTCATTACCCTGCATTTTTATCTTAGTTTTTATCAGTGTGTGATCTAAAATAGTTATTGGATGTGAGTTGAAGCTTTCAGTTAAATTCACATTGTACCTTGGAGAATAATATGTAAATTATGTCTGAGATATTACTACTGAATTCATGACCTCCATATGAGATATTTTCATAAATTTCTTCATATATATACTCTTTTCTGCATTTGCTCCTTCTAGGTCCCTGATAGATCCTCACTATTGCAAATTAAGTTCCAGTCCCCACCTATAAGTAATATTTCCTGCTAAACACTGGTCATTTCTCTTAACATTTTCTTAAGTTCCATAATAGCAGTTTTCAGTGGAATATAAATACATGGCAGTATAGTCCTCCTCCCTTGCCAACAGCCCCTTACTACCACAAATCTACCATTATTGTCTTTTTTCCTCTTCTATCAATATTCAAGCGTCTCTACCAATCAGTATTACTGCACCCCTTTTCCTTTACCCCTGATATTCTGTTGAATATCCATCCTGAAATCCTTGTGTCTCCTGCAGCATTATTTCTACCCTACATTTCTTAATATTATTAATTTTTCTTTTCTTTTTGTCTATACTTTTAAGGCCATTTACATTCCACGATAATATGGATAGAGTAGTCATTATGATAAAAACTATTGTTCCCAATTATTATTATTATTATTAATAATATTTTCATGAATGTGTGTTTCCAATGTTTGATTCATATGCAGACTCAGTTGGGCAAGCTGATCTTTTATACAGTTGTTTCTTTTCATCTCCATTTCAACCTATGTCATTTTTTCAAATCTTTTTGCTTTAAATGAAAAACCTTCAAACAAAACAAAACACGAAATACATTTTCAGAACAATGTACATTTTCAACAGATGAAGTTTAACCCCCTAGACATGATTAGTTGCCCCAAATCAATGGCTGCACCCACAGACATTACCTAATCCAAAATTAGTGATACCAGTGCTAAAGCACACGTTACACCCTGTGCTCCCACTTACACTGAGTGCAGTCTATTCTTTTTTCATCTTTAGTCTCCTCCCAGATGTGAAAAACAGCTTGTGTGCTTTCAGAAAACATTACATTTTCACCCTAAGAAAAAAGTACAGTGGCTACCTTTAATAAAACTAAATTGAGCACTGTTTTATTAAAGGCATTAAAGTATTAAAGCTGCTGAAGGGGCTATTATCCGTTATTCATTTCCCATAATTTCAAACATTATTTTTCACGGAACTGCTTACCAATGTACCTTTAAATTTTACATTTCCCTCAGTAAAAAATGCTCAGAATTCTCAAGAAAAAATGTTTTCAAGCCTATTTACTTACAAAATAAAATTATTTATACCTTAAGCCAAGGACATTAAACTAAACATCCACCCTTGTAAAAACAAGGGAAATTATCTTAAATCCACATATAAAATAATCAGTACACTTTTACTCTGGCCCCTTTTTCTCATTTTATATTTTCACATTGGGAGAGCTGAAAATAAGCTGCTGATCAGTGTGCAGCCATCTTGGAAATCCATTTCTGCCTTATCACTGTCCCTCACAATCTTGTAAAGCCTTGCCATTAACCACTGGCTCACATATCCATTCTTCATACAGTCACCTAGTCATCTCACCAATGCTGGTGTATGTTTCTCTTATACAATAACCTACTGTGTGCTTCTTCCTTTCTCGTACAATGTCCTATAACAGAATTGTAGTTTGTCCAGGAGGTCAATCTTCCCCACTGCTTCTTCCCATGTCAGCATTCGGTTATCTACCACTGCATCCTCCCAGTTATACTAATCCTGTTTTGAACTTTCTCCACCTTGCTCACACCAATCTTGTTTCTTCTGATTTGTTTTGCTCCTCCTATTGGCAACATATCTTACTTCCAGTCTTTCGGCTTCTCCTTTGAAACATTCTAACTACCACCCCTTTAACTGAATCTAGCACTGGTGATTCCATAATCTCCCCCTCCCCCACATTACCTCTAGTATAAAATACTGTCAACATCTTCATCCATTTCCCCCATCACATTTTATTTGAGCACCTTTCTAAAAGGGAGAGTTGTACTCCCTGTACATATCCCTCTGCATTCCATGACCCTCAATTCCCTTCTCTTCTTTCACCACTACAAGTTTTTTCCATCAGTCTCTAGACTTTTTTAGCCACAGGGGAAATCCCTCATTCAGTTTTGTATGTCATTTCTTTCTTTCTTCCATGGTGGTTCCAAAAATGCCTGGTTTAAGTATATCAGTTGAGATATTACATTTTAGTGTATCACATGTATTTTTTGTTCCAAATCAAAATTTCACATTTTCCAGTATTTTATTTTATATCTGCCTCATCATCTTTAATATGATTTCCCTGTAGAAGCATCATATGTGTTTTTTTTTAAGCAGACCCCTAGGTATTTAATTTCCTTATCTCTTCAAAACTGTGTACTCTTAAATTTCATTCTGTTTTGGTCTCCCAAGTTCAAGCCTATTGCCTGTTTTTTATCATTTATCTTATATCCTAAGAGCAATCCAAATTCCTTCATCAACTCTACTAAGCTGTCCAGCTCTCTTTCTATGTTACTTAGATTATGACATCATCAGCATGCAGATCACTTTCTTGCCAGCTCTATCTCTTTATTTCTGTTTGTCTAATCTTGGCTGCAAGTAGCTCCAGGTGCAACACAAATAAGAGTAGGGAAAGTGGGCAACCTGTCTTGCCCCTTTTGATATCCTTGAAGCCTCTGAAAGACAACCGTGTATTTTAACTTGTTCTGTTGCCCGATTATACAACCTACACGAAGTAGTCACCAACCAATCTGGAATTCCCATTCTACTTAGCACCTAGAAAAGAAACCCTCTCTCTACTCTGTCAAGTGCTTTTTTCAGCATCTAAGACAAACAAGACTACCTTCTCCTTTCTCTGCTGAGCATCCTGTATTATCATCATTGTCCTAATAATAATGTTGTGGGGTTCTCATTCCTTCTATAAAACCACACTGATTTGAGACCACCAAGTGTTATGGTTTAATATTGTAATTGTTTCATAAGATGCTGTATCAATGGATTCACCCTTTTTTCTTATTACTGCTCTTTGACCTTACCCCCAACATCTTGGGCGGAAGCCAACATACCATAGCTCATTAAACATTTTTTTGCCACCTAGCTACCACCTTATTCTTCTTTAACTGTCATATCTGATTCGGCAGTCCACTGATCCCTAGCATTTTATTCCTTTTCTGAGCCATTAGGACTCATTCTATTTCTTCATCTGATATTCCACTTTTAAGCTTATCTGCTTCCTGTTGAGCTAGTCTTGGTAGTTCCACATTTTCCAGATATTCTGCTATCCCGTATCTTTGTCTTCCCACTTTGTCATCACTCTAATATAATCTCTGATAATAGTCTTTAAATACCCCTTAATATCTCAGTTTCTTACCCTACTATGGTTGTTCACAGTCTGCTTTAATCTTAAAGACTGCCATCTCCTTTTTCTGCTGCCTTATCTGGACTGCAAATGCCCTCATTGCTCTCGGGGATCTTATTTGGTGAAATTTTTTTGTATCATCCCCTGTGCCCAAATTCTGTCATTCTCTTCCTTCAGCATACCTGTCCTCATATCCTCCAATTCTCCTCCAGTTAGTGTTTTTTTCCCTTGGTTATAATTCCAGTGCCTTTCTCTTGTTATGCTCCTTCGGCAGTTATACTAGATTAAATTATATGTTATCTTTCTATGGATCTCCCATTTTACAGAGTCCCAACTACCTTCCTCAATCTCAAGATAAAAATCCCAAAACATGGACTAGTTCTGCTTATAGCCAGTGCATAAATTAATTGTTGTTAAGCCAGAATGTCAGAAATTTTCCAGTACTTTTCTCCTCTTCTCCTCCTTTACATGGTCATTTTTAATAGTATGGGAGCATGGTTTGAATAACATGTTGGCCCCACCTTTATGTTTTTTATTATTGCCAATCTGTTTCTTAAAGAAGTATATTTCCTTCAGTCCTTGATCAGCTATGCCATTTTGCACTGTAGAAAGTGTAGTCTGGGTCCTTTCTCTCGTTATCCCTTATACTCCAACTGTTTTTAAACCTAAGGAACTTACAAGTGTTTCATGTTTTTCTCAGCTATGGTTCTGATCACCCTCCTACTATCCTCACTCACCTCTTTCTTATCTATGATCATTTTCCAGTCTCATACCAGGATCGGTATCTCCTCTTAACTTGACATTGTTATAAATAGTATTCCCCTAATTCCTGCTGTGCTTGCTCTTGGGGGGATATATACCAATGGAAAATGTCACTTTTACTCCCTTTATTTTTCCTTTCTAAATTGACAAGCATCTATTTCCACAACAGTACCTTGCTTCTATTTGTATTTCACCTACTATACTTGTAACTATCATTATATCTCCCCCCACACACACAAATCATGTGCCAATACCATTATTTGTTTACTTTCTAGTTTCCTATACTCCTCCTCTGTCATCTGCATTTTCTGCAGTAATACTATGTCCATCTTTGCTTTCTCAAGTAACTCAGTTCTCTTTCCTTTTTTATCAGAATAACTAACCTATTCCAAGTCCATATATTTAAATTTACCAGCTTTTCTGCAACAGCCATACTAGCCTGGTGGGACTCAACCAAATATTCCTTTATCTACCGCCCTTCAATACTCCTTGCCTTCCCAATTATTAATTTTCTGTTTGTTTGACTAGCCTTGGGTCTTCTGTATTCCCCACTCCTGTCCCTGACAGCCATGTCTCTACTTCCCCCCATATCTGTTGTTTTATTCCCCCCTACTTCTATACATTCCTCTCCTTCTATTTGCCTCTTAATAGGATCATAGGAAGTGACTAGGTTAATAGCCCTAGAGCCTTTTAACCCTTGCTATTCATGACCCAGTTTTCCCAATTATCAATGCCCACAGGCTAGAGCAACTTTCGTATATGCCTGTGCCTTACGGCATCTACAGAGTGCCCCTGTTCATAAGGGCAACAGGTGACAAGCCAGGGGGGTGAATTTGCGATTTCCCACCCATTGTTCCAGACTGTGTTTGAATAGGCTTAGGGAAAAGATCTTTTTCACATGTACAGGGGGTCTCTTCCAGAGAAGGGCTAATCTCTGAGATACATACCTGTGCCTCTAACATGTACAAAGGCATTGTGTTAATGGTGAGGGCATCCCCCCCCCCTATTTGGGAATGTTGTACTATTCTCTAAAAACTCTCCAATTATGGAGAAAGTTTCTTTCAAACTTTTCAGGATATCATTCAGAACTACCCCTCTCCTTCTTTTTCCTCCTAATCCTGATACTCCCAGATCTACATTATTCCTCAAGCATGTTTCCCCACTTTCTTCTTTCTAGCTTATGTCTTCCCATTTCCTTGTACATCCATCGCACCTTATTGTTCTCCAGTTCTTCTACCTTCTTTTCTTACAACTACTCAGTCTATCTAAGCAAAAAGTGCACACAATTTACTTGTTATTAAACTCCACCTTCACCTTTCAACTTCATTGCTCTTCACCCCTTGCCTTAATTTTGTTCTCTAACTTACGAATATTCTTTTACCCAGCTATCTTGGCTCTACAATACAAAGGCTTAAAAACCTTTTCTCTGCCTTCTTCAACCCAGTTCCATCAGCATGCAAAAATATTTGCTTATCTTTTCTCAGGGGGTCCACCTCCTAATTCATTCCTATCAGTCATGTTTTGTCCCATTTCAGACCTTCCATTTATCATATCATAACTCACTCTTTCCCCAGTTATCCTTTTTTTAAAGGAGATTGTATGGGTCATTCCTCAGCAAAAAGGAACTACATCTAAAGCGTGACCTCCTGGAATCTCTGCACGTGTATTACACTGGCTCTGATTTTATCTCTTATTTTGTCCATTTGTGACTCATATTCTTAGTTTCCTTAGCCTGCTTATACTTTCAGACCAGTCTTGTTACTGTCACAACTCTATGTTTTTGCTATATTGCCATGACATTTGCACAATTAATTTTTCTCCACTAGTTTGTCCCCCTGTTCCCACTTCTGTTACATAATATGCAATACTAGGGGTGGTTTGTCTTAACTAGTTTGACTCCCTTTGTCAGAACTGTATCTCAATCTGCCTTCTAACCCACATGGTTAGTGTTGGTTCCCCTCTGTTAGCCCTCCCAAAAATATATGGGATAAAAGGTGTTTTTGAACTCCATCTGTCTCTGTCACTATGCCACTATATTGCATACCTCTCAACTGTACAGATTGTCACAGAATGTCCAGAATGTTGCCTCTTAATTTTGGTCTGTTCCTCATAAAATGTGTGGTTTTCTGGCAAATCGCTGAGGACTAAAGTCACTAGATAATACTAAATAATGACAGACATTTGAGTTCAATTTCATGTCCTTCAGAAAATATATAATAATGCAAGACCTGTCCCTATTTTTGTGCCTTTGCGCCCCCCCCACCATTAGTTCAGGCTTTGTCCAGATGTCTTGCATTGAGAGTTGAGAGGTATGTTTATGGTATCACCCATGTGTCTTTCATTCACTGCAAATCTTCTCTTCATTTGGAGCATGCCATTGTTTGTGTGCTATTCTTAGTTAAATGTTCATTCACTGTAAATCTTCTCCTCATCTGGAGCGTACCATTTTTGTATGCATATGCTACTTTTAGTTAAATGTTCATCCACTGTAAATCTTCTCCTCATTTGGAGCGTGCTATTGTTTGTGTGCTACTCTTAGTTAAATGTTCAGTCACTGTAAATCTTCTCCTCATTTGGAGCGTACCATTTTTGTATGCATATGCTACTTTTAGTTAAATGTTCATCCACTGTAAATCTTCTCCTCATTTGGAGCGTACCATTTTTGTATGCATATGCTACTTTTAGTTAAATGTTCATCCACTGCAAATCTTCTCCTCATTTGGAGCGTGCCATTGTTTGTGTGCTACTCTTAGTTAAATGTTCAGTCACTGTAAATCTTCTCCTCATTTGGAGCGTACCATTTTTGTATGCATATGCTACTTTTAGTTAAATGTTCATCCACTGCAAATCTTCTCATTTGGAGCGTACCATTGTTTGTGTGCTACTTTTAGTTAAATGTTCCTCCACTGTAAATCTTCTCCTCATTTGGAGCGTACCATTGTTTGTGTGCTACTTTTAGTTAAATGTTCATCCACTGTAAATCTTCTCCTCATTTGGAGCATGCCATTGTTTGTGTGCTACTCTTAGTTAAATGTTCATTCACTGTAAATCTTTTCCTCATCTGGAGCGTACCATTTTTGTATGCATATGCTACTTTTAGTTAAATGTTCATCCACTGTAAATCTTCTCCTCGTTTGGAGCGTGCCATTGTTTGTGTGCTACTCTTAGTTAAATGTTCATTCACTGTAAATCTTCTCCTCATCTGGAGTGTACCATTTTTGTATGCATATGCTACTTTTAGTTAAATGTTCATCCACTTTAAATCTTCTCCTCGTTTGGAGCGTGCCATTGTTTGTGTGCTACTCTTAGTTAAATGTTCATTCACTGTAAATCTTCTCCTCATCTGGAGCGTACCATTTTTGTATGCATATGCTACTTTTAGTTAAATGTTCATCCACTGTAAATCTTCTCCTCATTTGGAGCGTGCCATTGTTTGTGTGCTACTCTTAGTTAAATGTTCTTTCACTGTAAATCTTCTCCTCATCTGGAGCGTACCATTTTTGTATGCATATGCTACTTTTAGTTAATGTTCATTCACTGTAAATCTTCTCCTCATTTAGAGCGTGCCATTGTTTGTGTGCTACTCCTAGTTAAATGTGGCCTAAGTATCTACTAAGGTATCACTGTGAATAGGGACACTACATCAAAAGTCATCAAATAAATCCCCTTCATTAATTCAAGATCTCTTGTGTATGTGTATATATATATATATATATATATATATATATATATATATATATATATATATATATGTGTGTGTGTGTGTGTGTATATATATATATATATATATATATATATATACATATATATAAATCATTCAAAAAATGTTCTGTGTCTTTAAGTATATGTTGCACACTATCTATCATAGGCCTAAGAAATTTTTCTAAGTATATCGAAGCCGGTTCAGTACTCCAGTTCCAGAGAGACTATTAGCCGCATGGGGGGAGTGGACATATTTTTATGAATTTTGGTAGTCCTCCTGTAATAGGAGTAGTAGGATGTATGACTGACAAATAGTCATATAACTCTTTATTGATGTACCCATTAGTGTATAGCTATTTTAATTTGTTGGACACCTTAGCAATTTTCTGCTTGATCTGATAGTGATTAATTCTAACATAAGAATTGCCATCTTTCAACATGTTACACATAGGTCTATTATATATATCTATGTCTAACACATCAATAGGGCCGCCTTTATCGGCCAGTCTTATAACTATTTCATGATTATTCCGCAGACTTCTAAAAGCATAGTACTCATTTTTAGATAAATTAAAATTCCCTTTATGTTTCTTTTCATTACTAGCAGCAACTTTGTAAACATCCCTGTATTCTTCCCTTATAAGACCCATTACTGAGTACAATGCCCCTTTTGGCATGTACCTCACAAAGCACATGCAGCAGCTGGAGAGACCACAGAGGTTCCTCACCAGAAGAATCCAGGGCCTCAGACATCTACCTTACACAGAAAAGTTAAAAGCCATGTCCCTCTATTCAGTCTCATACAGACTCCTCAGAGGTGACCTCTGTCTGGCATAAAAGCAATCTCAGACCCCACCTTGATGGGACTGTGGCATATCCGCAAGTCAAGCTCCACTCAAGTAACCCACATGTGCGACCTCAACCTGGTCTGTGACATCAATAGGATTTGTTGGAGGGACATATTTGTGTCCCAGAGACTCCCCCTTCTGTGGAATAGACTCCTCTCCATGTCAAGCAGAGTACCTCATTAAGTCTTTTTAAGGGCAACCCAGATAACTGGATGGGGAACAGAAAATACATCCCTGGGATTCCACCTGTGTCCCTGCTAGACAGGGGAATTGGGTACTGACTTGTCAGAACATGGGCTAAATTCTTGGCTAGGCTTGTAAGGGCCTCAGGGTCAATAGCCTAGAAACTTCCTATGATCATCGTCCATTGTTTAATTGGATTATGAATTTGTGATTTTGTCAGTTGTAAGACTGGAGGTACTCCGTAAACAAATACACTGGTTTTCAATGACTTCTTAAAAGTTAACCTCCTGAAGCTACTTGGTGACCTACATAGTTTCCACTAAGTAGTACCCAGAATGATCCTATAAAATAGAGCTAAGGATTTTACTTCTGAGTTCTACTTTCAGCTAAATAGTTATACAGAGAAGGCAGTATCCACCTGTCCCAAATTTGTGGACAATTTTAAAAACAAACCCTTATTTTAAGTCATATATAAATAAACTACAACACAAGAAGAAATTGCTAAGTGCTTATAGAAGCTGAAATACTCATCTTAAGAAGGCACTCAAACATGATAGCAAAGAATTTAAGGCAGCAGTTGGGAAATACAGAGGTGACCGTAAACTCAAAATGGCAACTGATACTACAAGTAATAATGAATTCTCCTTTAATTAAATTTGAAGAATTAAGAAATAACAGTGATCAAGATTTGTGCCTGTGGCAACCAGATCTAAAGCCCTGACTGATGCAGGCAACATAAATTAGACTTGGTGGGCCTTTAAATGGATATGACTGCTGCTCCGCTAAATGACCTGGCCTCAGCTGGGAAGGGTGGAGGCAGGCAATGACTGGATGCCAGACTGCAAACAGACATGAGTGAGACCACCCAAGCTGGAGATAGTAGCCCTTGTCAACAGTGTGTGGAAGAGCATAACCACACACATGACGCAGGGATATATATGTTCCTTATGGTGATGCTTGTACCTACCTAACTGCCAGAGATGGGGTTAGGCTAATAATAATACCCTCACTGCTGGGATGCTGACAAGATCTACCTAAAACAAAAAACATCCACTGGCCCTGATAACAAGAAATCATAATAATGAGCACCACATGTTGCCTTTTGGAACCTCTTTAACATGAATTTTGCAAATGTTTACTTCCCTGAAGATTGTAGAACAGCCACCACAATGTTCCTACATAAATGAGATCCATGTACTGACCCTGAAAATTATGAACCAATTGATATTACCAGCCTTGATTGTAAAGCATGAACAAATCACCTCTGACCTCATAAATCTAAACACTGATAATTGCTTTACCCTTGATCCACATCAGTGTGGCTTTGTCAAAGGTAGGTCATTCTTTCTTAACCTTGTAAACATCTTTGAATGGGTAACTGAAGTGGTTTATGGTAGTTAGGCACTGCATTTCATGTGGGAAACTTGGATCTGGCCAAGGCATTTATACTATCCCACACAGAGATATCATTAAAAGCTGATGAAACTAACCATCAAACCACATGTGAGGTGGGTAGCAGATTGTTTGCTGGATAGAAGACAAGTTGTTAAGAATTGCAGGTGCCATCTCAGAAAGCAAAAATATAAGTAAGGTTTTTCAAAGCTTGGTACTGGTCCTTTTTAATTTGGTATGTATTTATATGATCTACAAACTGATGTCTGGATTCTCTGCTTAACAAAATTCATTGATTACTGTCAATTGGAGATGGGTATTTGAGCACCCAATAATGTGGAGGCACTCTGCTGTGACAGGACTAACTACAAAACAGGTGCAGGTACAATAGCCACAAACTTAATATCAAAATGCAGTATTATCAGTTTTGGTGAAATAAATAACTCTCAAGCATACTGCAGAGAGAGTGTGAGAGAGTTCAACCCCTCTTAAAATTGACACTGCCATTGGAGATCTAGACACTCACTGTATTTATCCCTTTTCCACCGCATTACTGAATATAATGCCCCCTTTGGTATGTATCCATCAACAGATAACACTTAAGTGGACAGACCACATACTTTCCTAAATATGTCATAGACCTCAAGTGTCTCTGTTACACAGAAAGAAGGACAACCTTCTCTTATTCCATTTCCTATAGACTTGCCTGCAACAATCTATGTTTGTTCTTTTGGATTGAAAGACATTACATTCCTAGACTTACTATGCCTTAAAAGAATTGATGTTTTTTCAAACGTATGTAGCCGATGATGGAGAACGCTGTACTGTTAGTAAGGTGCGGTCATGAATGCAGACGTCAATATAACTTTTTGCAGCAAATTGCCAATATTATTACACATTCCTGAAGCCACTCCCCCCCCCCAAAAAAAAAAATTCAATAGAACAGGTTTTGCATCAACAGGCAGATTCTGAAAAAATAAAAAGTGTGGGACTCCAATGTTGTGTCATTAATATGATGCAAAAACGTTTTGCAAAATCAGACAGTTCTAAAAATGTTTTGTTTCTCTTATGCTCAGCTTAGGAGATAAGCAGAATTAAGTGCTTGACAAGGGTGGCAAGAACATTTTTAAGCCCATGTACTTGAAGATGTATATGGCAGATGGCATCAGACAGTGAATTGTTTGGTAACCATTTGAAATGCTGGGACCTGCTAGAGCAGGGGATAGTTTAGAATGCTATGGCAACAGCAAACAGCTATCAAACTACACTACTGCCATAACATTCTAAGCAGCACACAGATAAACTGCCCCAGTCCCATCTTCTTTATTGCCCACACCTGAAAAAGACCTTACCTCTGTCCACAAATGAATATGACATATCGATAATAGACTCTTATTCCTTAATGTTCCCTACTTACGAAATAAACAATCCCTGTGTATAATATATGAAGCAATGTAGTTAGTACCCTAGTTTCATTAAAGGCTAATCTAGACAATTAGGTACTCACAGATTGTCCTTGGGCCTATCCTGTGTGCCCTTTGTCTTTCTTTGGCAACAGGTCAGTGCTGTGCATTCCCTGTAAATGGTCTGACTGCTTGCCTAATACTTACCTACAAACTAGATAAGCCCACTTGTGACAAGCTTGCTTTCACGGATGAAACAGGGGCTTTGCCTGTGTGAGGACTACCAGCCCAGCTAGCTGGAATTTTGTAAATAATTCTGTGTTATTTGTAAGTAGTAATAGGATATGTATGCTTGTCTTACAAATGTAAGAAAACTATATGGTATGTGTATATTAAACTACTGGTGCAGAATTGTTTGTTGAACTGTATGTTCAGTACTGAGCTTCAAGAATGTAACCACAGTGTACCCTGCTGGAAAAGAGCAGAAATGCGTATAAACTATATGCCAATGTAAATGTATGTTTTAATAGTAAAAAGTTGGTTCATACAGAGTTAACTTGCAAACCCTCAAGAAAATAAGTAGAAATTGTTTACAACTGTGGTATATCTCGGTTTCAGCTAGGAGACAGAATGTCTGCAGCTAGAGGTTTTTTCCTATTGTCTGGAAGCAGAAATAATTACAGGTTTCAAATGTAAAAGTGTTTAACTGTTTTATGACTTCCAGTTCTAGGCCAACTTCTGAGACATAAGAATTTTTGACACAGAGGTGTTAAATTTTAAGTTTCTGTTAGCCTGGGAACTGAAAGCAGAGGTGACAAAGAATGATGTAATCTGAGATGACCCAGCAGTAATGTTTGATAGTAATTTAAGAACTAGTTCAGAGAGAATGTCTGTGCATTTTGTATCTTGTCTTTGGACCTGAAACATCCATCTTCAGAACTTCCCATCTGCATTTGTTTTGCTCTGTAAGTAAAACTTGGATCATAGTATCTCTCTTAGAGATAGATAAGAATATAGTTAGATTAGTTTAGATGTTTTCTCTATTTATGTGAGACTGTCCTGCAGTGTTGTTTTAAAATATTTCATGTGATTCTGAGCTCTGTTGTCACTGTGCTGAGTTATTGAGTATTGTCTTGTTATTTTCTTATTTATTATTAAATATATTTAAATCTTTTAATTGGGGCTCATTTGTTTAGAGATATTTAAACTCTTAGAATGCTTGCATATGTATTTGGTGACACTATAATGGCCATTTTTAGATAGCCTTAAAAGTCTTGGACACACTTACCATTTGGATAATAGTAACATTACACAGTAGACTTGGTCACCCTTTGTAAGGGCCTTATAGCAGCTTATAAAGAGTGGTTGGTGGCAGCCAGTACTACCTTATAGTCTGGGCAGAAGGGGGCATAGCTAGTGAACCTGTGCCAGCCCTCCCCAGGAATGTCTGCGTGTTTGCATATAAATCAAATTTCAAAGTGTGTGTGTGTGTGTGTGTGTGTGTGTGAGTGTGTGTGTGTGTGTGTGTGTGTGTCAGCTACTTGGGCAGGGACATGAAGCACTGGTTGGACAGAGAGGGTGCTGGAGGGTTTGGCTGAGATCTTAACCCTATAGCTGTGCCAGCGCGGAGTCTTATTGGGGATCTGGAGAGAGAGGGAGAAACCAACCCCAGAATGACTGTGATCTCTGTGTGCTCTTAAGGGAAATTGTACTTTGCTGTGTATGTACTTGTTATCCTCCCATTGTGCATGTCCTCAGTCAGTGGTGCTAGTGGTGAGGATTGAGGTTCCTTGATTACTGGGCCAGTGCAGGGAGCGTTACAGCCTGTTTAAATGATTTGTTCAGAACTATCCAGTTAAGCAAAGGGAGAGTGAGAGACTCAGACTACGGGCTACATGATAAACATTGTTATCATAAGCATGTGAATTAACAGTATGGTTCAGTATTCTAAATTCCTAGATATGCACAGCTATTATCAGTGATGGGAGTAATATATTACAATCTGTAATATATTACTATAATATATTACAATTTCTAGTAAATAGTAATATAACTAGTTATTTTTTTCTAAATAGTTCTAACATATTAGTAATATATTACTTTTTTTTAGTAACTAGTAACTTAAATGTGAGCTAGTTTTGCTTAAAGCAGTGGTTCTCAACATGGGTGATATCACCCCCCCCCCGCAAAGAGTGATAGAAAACTTCCAGGGGGCCTGGATAGTATGGATAATAATCAGATGTTAGGAGGTAATAGAGACTTTGAAGGGGTAATTTGGATAAAGAATTACAATATAATTTTAGCACAACTCTTAGCAAGTAGCATTCATAACATATCTCTCAAATGTACCAAATTCCTTGGCATTTCCTGGTTTTGGGTTCAAAATAACAGAGTAAACCAAATTCCCGATTGGTCCCATTAAATCCTGATTTTAGCACGCAGACAAGGGCACCAGAACCATCCCACTTTTAAGAGGTTTCAATTAAAAAAAGCACCCCTTGATGGTGGCATCTTCTCCTTTAAGAAGGACCATTTGCTACTCCTTACTGACTACAGGAACAACTGCCAATGTCATTGATTTCATGACCCACATATAGATAATACTGGAGGAGAAATATAAGGATTCGGATTCAGGCATCTATTATTCTAATTCACTTACAGATTTTACATCAGTTTGCATTTTGAACAATAAGATATACTGAGCTGTTGAAATCCTCAACAATTTAACAGAAAATCAAGCATTTGCCAGAGAGAGGGCATAAAATGAAGTCAAAAATCAGGAATAATTGGTAGGTATAATTGCATATTATCCTGCTGTTTGTAAGGTGGATGTCATGTTAGTGAGTTTGTGTTTCAAATGTTTCCCCGATGCAAAGAAATCCAGTTTAAGAGCTGGTAGCCTGCAGAACTCATATACCATTCAGCATCTCAACACAAAAAGTTTAAACATAGCCATTAGCCAAATGTAAAGTATGGAGGGGGACAATGGTCTGAAATTTGGAACAAATTTTCAATAAGGCACTTATAAACTTAGAAAGGTTCTAAAATGACATGTTTTGTGTTAGTGTGCAGTTTCTGAAGGATATCAAGATTAAAACAATTTTGAGAAAGAGTAATACACTGCAGTCAACTAATGTTGTTGTGTCTTTCGGCTTTTCCTGGTTAGGGGTCACCACAGCGGAACTCCGGTCCGCTAATGATTGGCAGTAGATTTTTACATGCTGAGTTGCCAGCTCTGACGCACAACCTTCAACGAAGGTATGCCCATTCACGCATGTCTCCACACAGAAGACGCTTTAGCTGAGAATCGAACAGGACAACGTCTTACTGTGAGGCAACAACGCTACTGCAGCACCACCACCTGCAGTCAACTAATAATGATAATAATTAGAGCTGTACTTGACTGACGTAACCATAGAATTCTGCACAAGCATGGTGTTGTGTTAAAATAACATAAGTGTAGCTCATACAGGTTTTACAAACTAACAGAGACACGCATTCTCTCCCAGTCATAATAGAGCAGCTGTAAGTTAGTAAGTCCATGAGTAGAATGAGAAAATATTTTAACTGTCCTCTACAAGCGTACATGCCATAATTAAGTTTGCAAACACTAGGTATCTTAAATAGCAACACTAATAAAAAGTAAAAGTGGCCGGCACGGAATCCAGCATTTAACTCCTGCTTTAGCACTGAAAGGCAGCAACTTCAACTCTATTGTGACCACTAATGCGTGGTATGGATATAAACTCAGTCTGCACTTACTGCAGAATTTAAACTAGCCATGCTGAAGTAAGTCTGAGTTGAATGTATGATTGTACGAGTATGTGTGATAGTTAAACTGGAGGTTCATTTTTCTGTATGAGAGAGATTGTGTGTGTGTGTGAACACACCCAGGCATGTGTGTGTGTATGTGTGTGTGTGTGTGTGTGTGTGTGTGTGTGTGTGTGTGTAAAACGTGTCTCTCAACTGCCCAGATTCAGCCTCATAGTTTTGGTCTTTTTCTCATATTTGTGGTTTTCTGGTAAATCACGGAGAACTGAAGTCCTAAATAACATGTATATGAATTTCAGATTTCATATCCTTCATAAAAAGCATCCAAACACAACAACTGTTATTCTGTCAGCTTTCTAAGTTTATAACAGCAATATTTTAAATTCTGTCCCTATTTTGGGCCTTTTCCCTGCCCCATTATGTTAGTCTTTGACCAGAGTTTTTGCTCTAAGAGGTTGAGAGGTATGGTACTACAGAATGTAGAAAGTACCAATTTATTATGTTTTACATTAAAAAAAAATGTTATTTTTGTATTGTTTTGAAGTTGCATTAAACACTAAGTGATGCAGTTATCAAAGAGGATTGCTGCACCCAGTAAGAGCCTCCTCCACACCCATGCTACTTAATTATATTAAGTTTGAGATAACCGTACCAAAGAATAAATTTAATTCTCCAAGATACCACACTCTTTGATGCTGGTATACACATCTTATCAACTAAATTATTTGCCATCACATGTTTCAGTGTTGATCACAGCTGTTTCACTACATATATATGGTATCATTTGTGCTGCTTAATAAAACAAGACATTTAACAGTGCATCACATTCCACTGTGATAAGTTTAACAATATTTTTAACATGGTATTTTAAGCACACATTGCTGTACTCTTAAAGGACAATACTGCTAGAGCTTCAACGTATATAATGAGTACAACACTACTGCTTTACAATTTAGTTATTTTATGCATTCCAGGAACATTACTTTACTGTTTTATTCAGTCATTCTCTGATATTTAATTTAACCAATTCAGTGATGTGAGGGAGCAGGAGCCTCTCATAGAAGCAGTGGGTGCAAGATAGACAAACAAATCATGGGTACAGTGCCAGTCTATAAGAGGACACACACACAGACACACAAATACATATGTCATATTGGGTCTACTACTCTACATCGAAAATACACTTCTTCGAAACAGAGCAGCAGACCCTACACTTCAGTGAAAGTCCACTTCAACGAAAGTGCACTTTCGCTGAAGTCTAGTTCCCTGAGCAACCCAAAACCCCCCAACTAAAACATGTTTTTGCAGAGGGGCTGTGCCCCCCACACCTCCCTACTTAAATATACCAACTCTGCGCTGTAGTGTGACTGCCGAAGTCAATGTTCGAAGTTTAACTACTTCGAACAAGTTGACTCTGTGATCCCGTCATATTATATAATACTCACAGACAATGTGGAAGATTGTCAGTTCACCAGTATCCTGCCTTTTGGCAACTGTTAGAGGTATTAGTCAATGCCCAGCATCAGCAGCTACCAGATTTGTTTACAAAATTTACTAATGCACATTGGTATTTATATAACTACAAGAGCAGAAGGTTTCTGAATCAGATTTATTTTATCCATTGATCAGACTGACCTGATACCAACATATTGACAACAGTGACTTGTTATATCAATTATTGTTATGACAGGCTTTAGTTTTATATTAAGATTAATACAGCGCACAGTTCTTTTATATATGTTACAGTTACTGATGTATGTTATTTTAATGCATTTCTGTAAGGGTGCAGCTGTGACATCATTGTGTATATGCTAGAAGTGTGGTAGGGCACAAAGTAGAATGCAAAGTGTTTTACATGCCTATTGCGTACTACTTCCCTTAAGATTTTTTTGTTAATGCTGTAAAGGGCATTTAAGTGTTATTTCTGTGTGAATATATATTTTCAGAGTTAATATGTTAAATTGGGGAACATTTTCACAAATATTTGAATGTTGGTATCCCACAATCCCATTGCAATTGGGCAGAGTTACGTTACTATACATGCACATTTTATGTTGATTAGTGTCCAGATTTTTGGCCAGTTATACCTACTTTTCATGAGCCTTTGTCCAGATTCTTGACGTCTCCAGGTTGAGAGGTATGATTCATAATAGATGATTAGAATTAGCCTGAAGCATAATTTACTTCATTTTTAGCACTGCAAGGAGGTGAAAGCTAATTATGACCAGACTCCAGCCCTGCCCTGATACTGTGGGACTCTTACCCACTAACACCCCCCCCTCCCCAACACTGGGACACTACTAGCCTGCTAGAGATCAAATCCTTACCTTGCCATATAATAAACGGCATTGGTTCTTCATACCACCATCAATCGGAATCAAACTCACTACTCATTGGTTTAACACCCAGTGCCCCAACCCACTGCACCAAGCAGGGCTCTTAAGGTGGATCTGTGATTAACCAACTTTTGTCTTGACAATTTTTTTGCATTTACGTATTATCGCAACCACATTGCAAACCAGTCAATAATAAGGAAGTGATAGTTTTTCACAGTTTTCCATTTTCTGAGAAAGTTTTCTAAATAATTTTGACTGACACATTAACTACTGACTGCTTTGCGTTATTTCAATAATAAAAGATGTGACTTTGCGTATGACTAAGACCAGCAGCTCCATCTGTCAGAATTTCGGTACAGACAACTCATCCCATGTTGTGTTGATATGCAGTGTGTGTGGTTGTAAGTGTTGAGATCCATCTTCCTTTAAATATTGTCAAAAGAAATATACATTTGCAAGCTGAATCTACTTTGCGTGTTGTATGGATTAATTACTGCTGTGCTGTACCTAGGTAAAGAAGTAAAGTGAAAGAAACACAAGGCAAATACCACCCTCAGCAAGCAAGGCACCATAACAACTGCAGTCACTGATGTAACAGCACTGTAGCTGGTTTTTGCTATTCTTCGCATACCTCTCAATTTGTTACTAGATGAAATCGGTGGAAATTGTAAAATAATTGTGGGTCAAACTTGCTGAAAATAGGGACCGATATTAACACATTGCAGTTACAAATTGTCTTACAAACTGGACGACTGCCCAGAGCTACCGGTAATTACGTATTATCGAGTGGGTTGAAAGCGGTAAAATATGTGGTCTTTCATTTCCCCATACAGCTAAATGTGTTGAAATAAAAGTTGCTGTAGTAGCAGCCACTTCAGTAACACACGTTTGCCAAGCAACTTTTCTAACATATGTCGGCAGAAGAAGGGTTTGGAAATTAGCTGCTTATCATGCAATGAATGTGGTTACGATAATACGCAAGTACCAATTTTTGTTATGTTCTGTTTAAAATTCTTTTCAGGTTTCGATTTTTAGTTGCTAAAAATAGACAAAAATGTGATAGGTTGTCATAGGTCTTGTGCTGCTGGCTGTGTATGGATTATTTAATTAATATTTGTGACTCTCAAGTTATAAAAACTAGTCATTTTTCCTTTCGGCTTCTCCTGTTAGGGGTCAGCACAGCAGATTATCAGTCCACAGAACAAGTGGCAGTAGAGTTTTACAGTATTCAGTGGCCAGCCTGGTACCCAACCTTCCTCAGATGGCACACATACACCTAGGGCCAATTTAGAATGTTCAGTCCACCTGCAGCATATGTTGGGAATGTTGGAGAAAACAGGAGCAGCCAGTGGAAGCCCATGCAAACACAGGGAAGATATGCAGACCCCACACAGAAGGCACTCCAGCCGAAAATCAAACTAAGAGAACCTGTTACTGTGAAGTGATAACACAAACTGCTCCACCACTGTGCTGCCTAGCTATAATGACTAGTCTGCTGGAGTTTTTCAACCGTTAAATACTATTCATCATCATTGTAACATTGTGTATACAACTTTAATAATACACTTACATGCACGTGCTAACTTGTGTGAGTAAATCCCAATATTATAACTGATAAACTATACTTATGCAAAAGTAACATGTTACTTTAGTTAGTAACCAGTAATAGTAATATATTACTTTTTTAGAAAAGTGATAAATAATAGTAATACATTACTTTCACTGAAAAGTAACTGGTAGTAGTAACTTATTACAACACCGGCCATTATAAAACCAAGCTTCGCTTTCATATTTAATACTAAATTGTGCTTTTACTTCGTAGATATTAAGTAACATCACAGTAATCGATAGTAAATTGAGAAACACTCAACACCCATTGGACGCATGCACACATTGGCTTGTTCGAGTTCGCATATACATTGTCGTGGGCAAGGGTGATTACGTCATCGCGTTACGCCTGCCAGGTCTCTCTCTTCGTTTGTGTGCGTGGGTTATCGCCATTTTGTTTTCTGGTCAACCGAAAGTATCTTGTTGGTGCAAATATCTGTTTTTAAACTTTGTTACACCGCTGTTTGATAATGGCAGACGGTTCATCAGATGTTGAAGTAGGAGAGACCCGGAAATTGAGCGACTTACGGGTGATTGATTTGAAAGCAGAGTTAAAGAAAAGAAACCTGGATTGTAATGGGAATAAGAGCGCCTTAATGGAAAGACTAAAGAAGGTAACCTGTTCGAAATTAACGATTGTATTGCTGGAAATCAGTGTTCACATTTTGCATGTTTATGGGTGTAACTTAAAATATTTTGTAGTGAGGCAGTTTGCTGTCTGATGCTTTGGAAGACTTTAGAGGTGATCGTGCGGATATTGTACAACTATGTTTGATATTAAAGGGTTAATGAAATAGTTGGAATGGTTATATTAAATGGTGGATAGATTGTGGCAAAGTCAGAGCATTGTTGGCTTGGAGTTCCCACGTTTCTTACGGGAAGTTCGAAACAGTTATGGTAACGGAAATCGCCTTTGGAAAGAAAATGGCCGCTGCATGGTTATCTTGACCAAGTAAAATGCTATTAAAATCCTTTAAGTCACTATTAGTGAAACGAGGAAGCAAAATATGTGCTTGCATATTGCTTTGAGGTTTAATACAAGAGCCGGCGACTGTTTGCCTTTCTTATTTATGGGTTCTTGTCCCTCGAAATTTGCACGACTGGGTCATAAGGCGTGTGTAATCACGCATGCCGCCAGCAGATTGCCGTCTGTGAACTAAGTGAGACTAGCTACATACGTTAACAGTATTGTACTGTCGACCAGGCGTATATAATTTCAGACGGGGCTAAAGTAGAAGTTATGCAGTTAAAATAAGCATTTCTCATGTCCAGAATTCTATTTCCTATTTTTTAAAGCTAAGATTGTCTATCTCGCCTCCCTTTTTTTCCTCAATTCCTGAGCAAGGAAGTCGAGGCTTGAGAATTACTGCCCAAAATATTTTGCATCGATGCTTTGCTTTCAGTACAGGAGCTGATCAACCAAAATTATATTTAGCGCCAATTTATTGCAAAGAATTAGCGTAGACGGTTTAGTTTGGGAGTTTACTTTGGTCTAGGTGTGCCCTCATTGGTTGATTGACAAGGGAAAGTTGACGGCTGTGATTTAGTTAACGTGCAATGCAGTGCATTTTGCTGCATTCTCTGCCTGTTGCACTTGCCATTTAATCTTTTCTGTTAATAGCTTATCTTTGGAAAAGTTATTCATCGAAGTACCACCCACAACGCCTTCCCCTGGCACATTCTCGGACGCGGCATGCATGTGATGGTTAAAATTGTAAACGAAATATGCAGTTATTGGTAGGAGGAATGCGAATTATGGCGGGGTTTAGCGGCTGTGATGTAGAGCATCTTGCGTCATCCGGGGTTGCCATTGCTTGCGAGACGTGAGCAATTTCCGGATTTTTAAATGTATTAACCCACCACATGCGCAGTAGCAAGCCCCGCCTTGACAATTTTCACCGCACCGCCCACCGTTTGAAAGATGCCACCAAAACACAAGGTACGTTACACTGATCAAGTAATTTCTTTATTTCGCGAAGTGTGATATGGTATGGAGAAGATCGTGCAAGCTGTAGTACTTGTGTTAGAAAATTTAATGCAGTGTAGGATAATTAGAGTTGCTGTAAAAGGAGATGCTATACTGAAATGGGCTATTCTCAAAATCGTTAAGAATGGTTGGCCGTGTGGGCTAGGCTAATTTCAGTACTAAGTTGTGACACGGGTACTAAATAAAAAGTAGCTCGAGTATCGGAATGGATATCCACTGCTTCAGTCAGTGGAGAAGAGCAAGCTTACGTAAGTAGCGCAGGGTATGGCTGGTAGTTTGGGTGGGTACTGGTGGCTAAACAGTGAGGGTTTGCTTAAGTGCGCGAACTTGGTGGTGGGTTAATGCACTTCAGTGTCGCCTAATTTCCACCATAAGGTTACTGTTGCCCGTAACTGCATTGCCATGGTTTAATTTTGGTGTAGTACCCCACGTTATTCAGCTCTTGTGGCTTTTTTCTTGTCCAAGATTTAGAGAGAGGCGTTTTATTGCTCAGCAATTATTTGACAGACTTGAGCAACATGGATAGTTCGGGTGTAGCCTGACAACTGGTGCATAACGTCTAGTAGTGGGCATGGAAGTTGCTAAAAATAATAGGTCTTGAATTGGCAAGCATTTTCTGAAGGGTATGAAGTCTACTCCAATATCTGTCATGTAGTGGCTTCTATCTTCAGTAATTTGCCAGAAAAAAATTTCATGAGGGATAGATAGAAAATCTGGCCAGTTGAGAGGCATGCTTGTGGCTTTTAAACATGTTTGGTACCAAATGGAAAACGCATTGAGGTGCGTTTCTTTTCTTCTGGGTGGTGTGATGTATCCCCACTAAAAGGCCTTTTTTCTTTTCTAGGTGATTTTCAGTTTCATACACACAAGCTTAACAATGAAACATTTGTTTCTGTAAAAGTTTAGCTATTGTAAGCGGATTTTTAAGGTGGCATTGGCTTTGTGCATGTGTAGAAGGCTGTAAACAACCAGCTCTTTATAGGCTGTGTAAGCAAAGTAAAGATCTGTTATGTATAGTTGGCAAGAAATGTACTGAGAGAGCACTTTAAGAACATCGTTCATAGGTTCATACTAGGCTATCTGCCCAAGGGCATTTACAAGCCTAGCCCATCGTTTTGTGGCTTACGCCACCCCTTTAGTATGGGGAACTATACCCATTATTTTGCTGTGCCTCTGTCGAGCAGTGACACTGAGGTAATCCCTGGGGTATATCTGCGATCTCCCATCCATTGGTCAAGATTTCTCTTGAACAAGGCCAGCGAGGTGCTCTGCCTCACATGTACCGGGATTTTGTTCCACAGCATAGGGAGTCTTTGGGTGATGAATCTATCCCTCCAGCACGTCCTATTAATAGCCGTGTCGAGGTTTAAGTCTCCCGCCCTTGTGGCTCTGATGGATCTAGATTTTTGAGGTGAAGCATATTCATCAAATCTGGGTTTGACATGGCCTTGTATGTTAGGCAAAGGTCACCTCTGAGCAAGCGGTAAGCGACTGAATAGAGCTGGAGTTCTTTCAGTCGGGCAGCATAGGGCATATTTTTGAGACCCTTTATCCTTTTGGTGAGGAACTTTTGTGGCCTCTCCAGCTGCTGCAAGTGTCGGGTCAGATACATTCCGAATGGGGCATTGTACTCAATCATTGGTCTGATGAGTGATGAGTAAAGGGAGACTATGACCTCCCTTGATCTAGATGAGAATCCCTTCATGATAAGGTGGGCAATGTAGAAGGTCTTCCTAACTACTTTAGCTACATGGGTGTCGAATGACAGACTACTATCAACCTGGGTCCCCAGGTCCCTGATAAATTCTTCTGTGCTCAGTGGATTGCCACCTATTTGGTAGCTAGGGGTAACCTTGTTTTTCCCGAAGGGTATGACTATGCATTTTTTGGCATTTAACTTTAGGCCGTGGCTCTGGCACCAGTTATCCGTTTCTGTGAGACCCTTCTGAAGGATATCTGTGTCAGATGTGTTTTCTACTATGGCGCCCAGTTTGCAGTCATCTGCAAACTTTGTCAGCCATAACCCTCCTGTGTTTGCTTTTACTTCGGAAAAGTAGATGCCAAACGAGTGGGCCCAGGACTGAGCCCTGTGGGACACCACTTGTGACAGGCTTTGAGTCTGACATGGCGCCAGCAACTCTGACCCTGTGGGTTCTGTCACTCGGCCAGTTTGCAACCCATCTTTGTGATGTATGGGTTAACATTTAAGCTGATGAGTTTTTCAATGATACCCGAGTGGGGTATTGTATCGAAGGCCTTAGCCAGATCGAGGTAGGCTGTATGGACTGCCTTTCCCTCATCAATGGCTTTGGTGACTGTTTCGAAAAAGTCAACCAAGTTTAAAAGACATGATCTGCCTTTGACAAAGCCAAACTGGGTTGGATCCAAAGTCTGCAAATTCCCTATGTCTTTATTTATGAGGTCCATTATGATCCTCTCCATGGCTTTGCAGATAAGGCTTGTCAAGCTAATGGGCCGGTAATTTCCAGGGTCGGTGGAGGCACCGCCTTTGTGAAGTGGGACCACAGTTGCAGTGCGCCACTCCTGGAGTGCGTATCCAGAGGTAAGACTTTGATTAAACAGCTGTCCTAGCTGTGGGTTTAATTCCTCATTGAGTTCGTGGAGCACACAGCCGGGGACACCATCAGGTCCCATGGATGCTGTGTTTTTGCTTTGGAGAGAGCAGTTCTCACTTGCGCTGGGGATGTTTGGGCGGCTGAACTCGTTTGGTATAGATAGCTCTCCCTTTGGGGAGGGGAGAAGTTTGCACTGAACCTGTCAGCCAGTATGTTGGCAATGTCTGTAGGATCAGTAATCTTCACATCATTTTGAACTAGTTCTGAGCATATCTGGGAGTTTCCTCCTAGGTTTCTAACATAGCTAAAGAAGGCCTTATGATTGTCTTTTGAGTCTTTAGCTATTTTTCTCTCGAAATTTGCTTTGGATGATTTTATGAGAGCTCTTAGTTTTTTACTTATAGTGATCAAGGGTGTCTTACCTTTTAAGGATTTTGCTCTATCTTGTAGTAGCTTCCTCCTTTTGTTGTAGAGTTTATTTATGGCTGGGGTCCACCAGACTGGACACTTGCCTTTGGTACAAAGAGTCTTTGTTTTGCTTGGGATTGCCTTATCCATGCAGTCCTGCAGGTGCTGGTAGAAGGCATTTGTAAGTGATTCAGCGGCTTGAGTACTGTTTTCCGCCGGCTCGGGGCCTTAAAGGAGACCACACTAGTCTTTAGAAGTGTGAAGTCGGCTTTTGAGAAGTTCTTTACTGTGGTCTTTTTTATTTCAGGTGGGGGTGGGATGAAGACCTCCAGCGAGATTAGTTTGTGATCTGATCTCACCAGTGAGGGGTATACTTCCGGTGTTGAACATTGTGCTCTCATGTTCGTGATGATGAGATCAAGTATGTTATCTCCTCTTGTGGGGATGGTGACTAGTTGTTCCATGGCATTTGAGTTTATGAATTCCAGTAACTTTTGGGCTAGGGTGTTTGGGCTTGAGTAGTGTTCCCAGTCTATATTAGGGTAATTGAAGTCACCTAGTATGATGGTGTTTGGTGATACATTTATCCCCTCTAGTGTTTTCAGGAAGGCCATGTGAGGTTCCTGAGTTTGTGAGGGTGGCCTGTAACATGCTACAATTTGCAGAGCAGTCTTGCCTATGGTTAATTGCACCTGGATGGTCTCCGATGCATCATGCGTTGCCACCAGTCTTGAGCTGTGGGTGTCCTTGATGAATATGGATACCCCCCCTCCTTTCTTGGTATTGTCCGGATTTTGGGGCCGGAACGCATGATATGAGGTAAAACCTGATATCGCTGGGGTGCTCTCAGGAGCCTTGAACCAGGTTTCTGTCACAGCACAGACATCGATGTTCTCCATACTGAGAAGGGCCTCGAGTGCGTGCATTTTGAGATTTAGACTTCTGGCATTGAGCAGCATTACCCTTAGTTTTTTCCTTTTTGTGTTCTAGGGTGGTAGGTTTAGAATTTGAGCCTTGCCTAAAAGGCACTATGGGGGTGGCAAGAGCCTTTGCCAATATCCGAATCCCAGGGGTGACAGGTGCAAGCCGTCCCTTGCGAAGCAGCGTGGCTTGTCCAGCATGTCATCCCAGGCAGACAGATACTGGATCCCCTTTGAATGACACCAGTGTTTAAGCCAATTGTTAAAGCTGATCATCTTATCTCTGTATTGTGGCATCATTCTTGGTGAAGGTAGGATACTGCTCAAGGTCAGGGTCATACCTGCCTGGGCTACATAATCAGAGAGCTCCTCAATGTCTCTCTTCATGTAGTCCAAGGAGGTACGTCTCAGGTCGTTTACACCAGCGTGGACAATGACTGAGTCATATTTGTACCTGCTGTTGAGAGACCTGAGTGCTTGCGTTATGTGGCGGATTCTAGCGCCTGACAGACGGCTTACTGTGACCTTCTCCTTACTCAGTCTGGTGAGCGGGACGTCAGTGTGTCTGACTATGGAGTCACCAATGACTAGTGTGTCTGGCATTGTGTTTGGCCTTAAGGGCTGTGACTGTTTGACACTCTGACTGTGAGGTCTATGTGTTGCAGGTGTTGTGTTCTGAGGTGGTGGTTGTTTGGGTGTCTGCTTTGGTGGCCTCCGCTGTTTTGGTAGATTTTTGATCAGAGCCTCCGAGTATGTCTTTGTGTGTTTATGTGTATGATTTGAGGTTGTAATGGTACTATGTGAGACTGGGTCTATAGTGTGTGTGGTAACCTTCTCCTCCTGACTGGTCTTGCCAGTCCTATGTTGAGAGAGCTCAGCCTCCAGTTTGGCCGTATAGTTGCATCTCTCGCATGTATTTGTGTTTTGTGGGAGGAGGAGAGGGTTGTCTGTGTACATGAGGCAATTGTAACATTGCCTCAATATTCCCAGGTTCACCAGCTGAGCAGGAGAGGACACTAGCAACTGATCCCTCGACATGCTAGACGGATAGACAGTTGTATGTGAAAGGAGGCCACACCTTTTGTTTAATAAGGGATCAGAAATAAATCACCATGGTCTCCTGGGTCGGGTCACAGCTAAGTACATACCAAAGTGGGCACTTGCTATTGGTCTGATGAGAGAGGAGTATAGAGAAAGATAATTTTTATTGAATTTGGAAGTTGTGTCCTGGATATTAGTCTGGCTGTGTAAGTCCCACAAAAGAAAAAACGTGTGCAGAGTGATTAGATACGCCCACTTCTGCGTGAAACACAAGGTGAGGCCTTGGCAAGTACAGTATCGCCACAGCGTCTAACTTTTAGTAATATTTTTCTTTTCCTTGGATTAACATTTGGTGTTTCTAATGCCACTAATCATTAGGCAGTGATATTTCGATCAATTCATTGCATTTGGAAATGTAAAAATCAGATGCATGTTTTTTTTTCTTTTGAGTTATTGCTCGGCTAGTAAAATCATCTGTAGGGTTCAGTTCCAATTTTTTTAAATATAGTACAGTGAAGTACTGGGAAGTTTGTTACTGAATCATAGCTGTATTTTTCTTTCCCTACTCCTGTACCCTTAGTGTTGCCTCCCTCACTGGTGTTTGATGTGTTCTAAAGCACACCATTACTACCAAACAAAGCAAAGGACCTGTTATTGGGATCACTACTATTTAAATTACTTAGTTCATTCATTTGTTACATTGCTGACCAGTGTAGTCCATCTGACCAAAAGCCTGTTTTCAGTGGATGCCGGGGAGAAAAGGCTGCACAGTTGAGGCAAAAATTTTGAAATGTTCTATAAAATGACTTGAGTAGGCAACAAGAAGCAACAAATAAAGGAAAGTTTAGAGAAAAACCAGAAGAACATGCTTGCTTAATGCAAGTAATTAAATAGAGAAGGGGTTGGGGGATGAATGGAGAAATGTTGTGGTGTAAGGAGTGAAATGTGAGTACATTATGTCAAGAAATGAGGGATAATCTAAAGCACAGGTGTCCCACCCACCAGACATACTCATAACATCTGTTCTTACAGCCTCTGGTGTTGTCAACCCGTGTTCAGCCCTCCAAATGCACTGAAGAAACTGTATTTTTATTTTATTTGAAGTTTGTTTGCCAGGATGGTCCATTGGGCCGAATGAGCCCATTTTCAATGGAGTCCTGGGGAGAAAAGCTCCATAGATACAATATCAAATATACAAGTAAAAGTAAAATAACATAACAGTTTAAGTGTCAGAATAGTACTTGTAAGCAGAAGAAGATGTTAATGCAACAGGAAAAACACAGAAGAGCATATGTAACAATACCAGTTTACAATTTTTAGTTGCTATGTTTACTAGCAAAAGGAAAAGTGTTAAGGAAGACTACAGTTAGTAGGTGTGTACAGAAGATATTTAATGTGTATGTGCACATAGGAGGGAAGAGTTGTAGACTAAGGGGTGAGTAGTAGCTGGTGATGTTATGCAGGATGGGAACATGAGCATTACTGTACTGTATCAGTAACTTTCTTTTCCAGTTCCTAAGCTTTGGAAACCCTTCCCTTCACTTGTCAGTAAATTCAGAGCCCCACTTTAAGGCCTTTTTATGTAAACAAAGCGAGGGCAATGCTTCTGGTCATAATGCTTAATTAAAGAAAAGCATTGTCGCCTCACATTAAGACACTGTCCGGTTTGATTCTCAGCTAGAGCTTTTTCTGCGTGGAGACGTGTGAAAGGGCGTACCTTCGTTGAAGGTTGTGCGTCAGGCCTGGCAAACTGGTACTGCCAATCATTAGCCGACCAGAGTTCTGCTGTGGCAACCCCTAACCGGGAAAAGCCGAAATACACAAACAATTGCATTGCTAGGGGTTGGGAGATTGGTGTAATGGTTAAGGTGCTTACCTTAAAAGCACAAGGTGCAGGGTTTGATTCTCGCATGGGGTGATTGTGGGTGCGGTACTCCTTTAAGCCTAGCCAGACTCAAAAAAAAAAACATGTTTAAAATATCATGGCATGATGTTTCCTACACTTTAACAGCACTGTGGGATTATTTACAGTATTTTAAATATTTTTATATGCAATTCCGGACTCTGACCACCTGGAGGCTGGCATATTGACATGATTTGGATAAATCCTTGTTTGACTCAAATGTTACATCATGCAGGCCTCCATTTGCCTAAAGTTCCTGTCATTTCATAGATTTTGCATGCGTACAAAATTCTGAGTAAAATAGAACAGTGTAAGTAACATTCCCTGCTGCTGGATGACTACTTAAAACAGAAACTGTGCAAATGCCACAGAACACACTCAAAGTGCTGTTTACTGCTGCCTTTTTTTCTAATTTAGTTTAAATGGCACTAATTTGTGAGACAATGAATTCCAGTCCATTTACTTCTCCCCTCCCCCATAACACTTAGCTTCCCTAGCTGTCAAAGTCCTGAGGGTAATTTGACCTGGTAATTCCATTGTTTGGCAGATCTCAGAATGGTGCTTGACTCATGTAATTTAATCTTTGCTCTAGCATTTCCTTTGTTAGAGGGGGCATTTTTTGCTGCACTATAGCCATGGTCTTACTTGACTGCAATCACATCCAGTAAGGTCTTGCATCAAGGAGCAAATAAAGGACATCAAGGCTAACTTACCTTGAATCAGATAATGGATGCCACTGCAAAGAATCACTGTTGAAATATTTGTGCATGGACAAAATCCTTTACTAAATCTTTGCCAGCCTCCAGTTCAATTGGTGCTATGGCTGGTGTGTTTGCTCATGCCTTCCAAATATCTCCACCATTACATACCAGTTTTGCAGTGTAGTAACCACCCGACATGCCCATACACGTTAAGCCATCAATATGCAGCTACTCCTGTTCATGTGAGTATGTGAATTCATTTTCAGACTTAAGGCGTGGAAGCTGCACTGAATAATTCTAGGTGCTTGTTCAGGTTTCGCATGGTGCTTGCTTAGAGCTACCCTCATGTTAAGCCACTATGAATATGTTGCACTGCCACCTCTGATACCAGGGTAATGTTTTAATCTTTATATTCCCGCACTGCACACTAGCAGTATCTGGTGCAAATACAACAGAGAAGTATGCAAACGATACACCACGTAAGCATAATTTGCCGTGCAGAATGTACACGTATGCATACCAAATTTCTGTGTTTCCAAACATCGGTGTTACTACACTACTGTTGAATAAAATGAACAGCACTCAGGCTTGGGGGAGGACAAGGGAGCTATGACATCACAGAATGGGTGGGTCTTATTATTTTAGTTAGAATCAGATGACGGCTGTGGTGACTTTGGGGGAGGGAACTGATTTATAAAAAAAAACTGCCTGGCCTTGATGTCAGTAATTGGGTGACCCCAGCAAGCTTTATTCAAACGTGAGAATCATTTTGTAAGTGAAACCATCACAGTATGAGAAGGTAGGCTTCTGTTACAGAAGTAAGGGGAATTATAAAAAAATGTAAATGCTTTATTGTTGTTGCTTTACAGCGGATAATGTAAATAGGGAGGAAAAGGGCCATGAAGTTGAGGAATACATTAGAGAAACCTGTTGTACTCCTTTAAAGTGGCCCATGAGGGTAGTTAGACCAGTACTAAGCTATGAATCTTGACACCTGTCAGAAGTTTAAAATGTATTTGTAGATAAAATTGTATGGATTTTTTTTCTTATGTTCGTATTTCCTTGAATGTATTTACATTTTTTCAGTCTGTTTTGCGTAGTGTTTTGTTTTTAATATATTGTTTGGTAATCATATCTTGGTTTTGTAATGTTTGCCGTTTATCAAGATGTTTGAATTACTTTGGTCAATGCACAGCATCAAACATTGTACAGTGCATCGTGGATTCATTAATAGGTATATATAGTGTGGTGTTATTAAAATGTCATTGTTTTAGTATGCAAGAAGAATCGCCAGGATATTGTTTACATCCCTGTTGTCACTGCTATCATGGTGATTATTCATTTGAAAAGTGCTGTGTCGTATGCTTGCAAGAAGAGCATGAGCAGAGTTTACTACTACGCATTTTGTGATGTGCTTAAACATAAATGTTACCAAAAAATCTAGAGACTTTTACCAAGAAAGTACTTAAAATATTGACTAAATTGAATTATAATTTTAATTATAGTGATGCTGGTAATCCATGTTTTGAGTCATGAGGAAGGAAGATTGTAGGGATTAGTAAAGGTGACTGATTATTGAGAGAGAATAGTATAGGAGAAGAGGGTTTGGTGTAATAGTTGGGATTTGTAACCTGGGGTGGCTCATGACCGGGACCAGTTATGCAGCACGTGGTGGCTGATTTTTGAAATTTATAAGTTTATTTTGGTGTCTTATTGAGAGTGGGAAGGGGGTTCCAGGCTTTTGAAATGTGACGAGAAAAGGGAGTCATCTGCTTATATTATTTAAATGTTTTATCTCCTTGGTGGAGGATTTTGTTGGAAGTATGTTGCTGGAGAGAGTGGGCAGGACTGGGGCATTTTCAGGGGTGTGGATGAGTGTGTGAACTAATATTTGTTTATCAATCAATTGTTTGCTGGGCTAGTCCCACTAGGCCAGAAGGCACACTTCAGAGGAGACCCCAGGGTGGTATTTATGGTACAAGGTAAATTTGACCAGGGCATTTTTTTCTGTCCAATAGGTGCTGTGGGACTATTTACATCCACCTGAGGTTACCAGCAGCACAGGTAGATGGTGCTTCATTTCAACGTCTCATGCAAAGGTCAAGACAGGAGTGCAACACCCCATATGCTGAACTGGTGAGAAGGCCAGGTAGTTATGGAGCTTTAGTCCAGTGGGTTTGTTTAATTTCTTTGTAGTGACGAGCCATGTGGGGACAGATTAGTTAAAAACATTTTTGCTACTTTATGATTACACTCCTCAATGAGTTGACTTTCAGAAGATTGGAAATTTAGGATAGGAGCACCATAGGAAAGGGGTTGGTAGCAGGTGTGTTGAACTATTGTCTTGCTTTGTCAGTTAAGTAAGACTGTATTCTATAGAATGTGTTTTTTATGTGGATGTCAAGTTTCCATCTATAGTGACTTAGGAGTTTGGAAAGTGACACTTGAATATGTTATAAGATGTAATAAAGAAGTGGGCTTTCTTGTCACAGTACGGCTTGGGTGTGAACCGAATCGGTTTGAGTTTTGGGGGGGGGGGTTAGTAGAAGTTATGAGCTGTCGAGCCGTGTCTTATTTGAGAATATGGATTCTTTGGTTTGCTGAAAGTTTCTTAAGGGTCTGTGTAGAGCAGATTAAAGTGTAATCATCTGCGTACTGAAGCATGGTTGGCAGCTTTGTGTTGATAGTTTAGAAATATGTTGCATAAAAGAGGGCCTGTAATGGAGCCTTGTGGGACAGCCAGCTGATATGGAAAGGAGGAAATTTCATTTTGCCTTTTGATGGCTTGCCTGTTAGCTTCTGAACCATGATGGAGGGGGTGAGGCTAGTCAGACTCATTTAGTCTGGAGTACTTCACAGCATGACACAGTGTCGTAGTGAGATTTGTAGACATAGTAGACCTACCAGCTTATCTGCATTTCTGTATGTATTAATTTTTGTAGAGAAGTTAAGGGGAGCGGAGATGGTGGCATGGGGTAGTCGAAAGCCATGCTGGTTGGGGAGAGTAGTTTATGATAAAGCATAATTTTGAGGAGTTGATGGTGAATGTACTTTTCATGAATTTTGGGTAGTGGGAAAGAGGATGGTGGTGTGTCAGTAGTTCTTGAATTTGGTTAAGTTGCCATCTTTTGAAGTGGCTATATGTGAGCTATTTTCCTCAGAACATGTATTTTTGTTATTCACATATTGATTAAGATGGATATAGGCTAGGCTAACATGTCTGTCACAATGTTTAGGTATTCGGCTGGAATTTTTCTGGGGCCATGATAGTGTGCTTTAGTTGTAGTGGAAGCTTTTTGATGAGAGTTTGTTGCATGTTGTAGTGAAATGTTATTGGGAGGGGTTGGTTTCTTCTTTTGGTGGAGAGTCTGATTTACCAATTGAAGTAATTGTTGAACTGTCTAGCTAAAAGCTTTTTGGGGTTTGAGAGCTTTGAGTGTTGTACAGTGGTACAGATTTTTTTCAGATTTGTTTTTGTCTGGATTTTATAGTATATATTTTTGAAGATTTTTTTTTTTTACTGTTTTGTACTTTTTCAGGAGGAGCCAAGTTTTCTTTAATGTACAGTTTGGTTTCTCTGTTTATGAAGGGAGCAGGATTGATTTAAATATGCCCCTATCAGAAACAAAAGTTAAAGTGCTTTGAGGAACATAGTATTAAATATTGAGGCTGTTTGGTTGTAGGGTTTTTAGTCTTGTCCAGCTTACCAGTTGAATGTCTGAAGTGAAAGTAATTTTATCAAAGTTAGCTATGTTACATGAGGGGTTGTAGAGGTGGATTTTTGGGAATACCTCATATTTCTTTAATTTCTCCAGATCTTTTGAGTTTTTAATACCATGACGGGAATGGACACCTTTCCTTGGTCTAAGTATGATTGATTGATTAAAGTTTGGGAAGTTAGTATTGTTTCTCTTTCTAAGCATGTCCAGTAAATGTTTAGGCCTCTTGGAAGCTGTTGAGAGGGGCTCTTCCACTGTGTCATAGTTATTTCCTGGGAGAATATAGGCTCCTGCATTAGTTAGAAAGTGCTACTGCTCCTTACAGCTTTTAAAACTTATCTGCAGTTACTTGCATCAATGTATAAAAGATGAGATTTGTGTCCCCCAACACACTGCTGCCTTTCAAACCTGCTCTGCATTAACTGGCTACTTTATACTGTTTCTGAAAAGAGGTGGGCAGTAGTTTACCTGGGTACATGTACGACTGCTTCCCGCATGTTTGAGAAGATGTTTCTTCAAACTACGCTTAGGCAGGGTGGTGGTAGATTCGTGTGGGAATGCGAGGTCTGTTGTCCCCTTTGCCCTTTACTTCTTAATATGGCTGTGCTCTTTTTGGAAGAAGTAACTACTTCATTGACAAGGCTGTAAAGGTGCTTGTGTATTATCACAAGCAGATTTTAAAGTTGCCCTAACTGGTGAAGTTATAGTGATACTACTTTGTTACAGTGAAGTGTGGTGTGTATACTCCAAATTACTTACCACTTTGCTTCTGAAACATGAACAGGAATAACTGAGCGATTACTCTTCCTGGGTAGTGTCCTTTAGCGCTGTGACCGAATGGAAAAGTTTAAGGCATACCGTAGCAGGTTGCCAGTAACGGCAGCTGTTCAGGTTTCTGAGTCGTCATGCTTCTTCATGCATGCATTTCTAACTATATTCTTCTGGTCTGACTTCACTTGGGGCTGAAGTAAGACGTGCAATTGGTTAGTTTTTTGACGTGCACGTATGATCTTATTGTTTTGTTTATAGCTCTGCGAGCCTCTGTAGCACGTTTCTCCTTAACACAGACTAGAATGCACATCTTGTTTGTATACTTTTGAATTGTTTGTACTTTGCTGGTAAACTTTTTTTCTTAAATGAATGTTTTAGTAACAAACGCAATAATTACATTGCACTGTGGAAGAATCTGTGCTTGTTATAGTAAGCGATGCATTATTTATGCTTCCCTGTTAATTTTTCATTTTTTTGTATTGATTATCATTACCAATGTGGTACAAATTTGATTTAGACCTAACACACCCCTTTCTAGCTTTTTGTAAAGTCGGTTCACAATAACATCAGGAACTGCACCAGGTTAGAACTCTGGTTGTGATTAATACGCAAGTACCGCCATAACTAATCATTGCGGATTGCTTGGGTCAGGTAGTTGGCATGCTTTCAGTGCTAGAAGGGCATACTTTGGCAAGCTTTGGTATTGCTTATTGCTGGGATTGTCGAGATTATCGCCATCAAGAAGTACTTATTGCATGTTATGGGTGAGTGCCCCCCCCCCCCCCACCTTTAAGTAGGGCAATTTGTGTAGTAGAATTTTTATTATTGTAATTTGTTAGCATGTTTAATGTTGACACATTAGTTAACACCCTTTGATTGGGCAAGCACAGTATTTACTTTTATTGATACTGTTACTTTTTTATACTCTTAATGAATGCATTTATATTGCATATGCACAAGAGTTGACAACGATTCGGAGCACTTTTAAGTTAAGATGCTACTTGAAAGAAGGTAGACTGTTTATTGCAGTGATGTTTTGCCTCGAAAGGGGCATCTTTGGGTAAGGGATTAACATTTTTGTTGCATTTTAAAATTAAATTGAAATTGATGGGCCTAAAGAAGTGTTTTGCAAATTTAGCCTTCTCTAGTTAAAAATGGAAAATAATTTTTTTTTTGTACTATTTGCGTTTATAATAGTTTTTGTATGCCATGACATTCTAGCAACTAGAGCAGAAGTGAAGTCTTCAAACTGTAAATTAACTGTTTCCTGTAACTAGAGGGTACATGGTTTAATTATTTTCAGCCCTTTTGCCTACTGTATGAATTTTATCTGTTGATCCATGCTGTACTTATCTGTGCAAAACTGTTTCTGGTCAACCCAGTAATATCTAATAAGGCAGATGGTAGTGACCTGCTTTTTAGTTAAGCTTCCCGTTAAATTTCAGTTCTTAGTGCCTGAGGTTGTGCTTTGGAATGGTACGTGGCCACTGCTTATATCCAAATATTCTCATTCTTTCCACTTCCTGGTTTCTGTTGTGACATCATAAATATTAAGAGATTCCATTGGGTTTTGTGTTGGCATGGACAGGAAATTCATGACGACAGTGTGATGTAAGGGGAATGTTAGATGTTCCCTGCTGCTGTATCTAACCTTTTTAATTGTCTTGTTTGTAGTTCTCCCATGGTGTTTAATCTAGTTTCATTTATTACCCCCCCCCCAACACACACATGCACACAGAATTAAGTAATGGGTTAGTATTTTAGTGTTTATGTGAACATAGTGTTTTAGTGTTTGAATTTTCCTAGTTCCAACAGCTTCATCCACTTTTACTTTCTAAATTTGAACTGTTCAGTGTGGTTGCTGATCTTAATATTGCATTTTAAGAGAGGTGTACAGCTAAATAGGATTCATAGATTAGTACTAAGCTAACTGCCCTTGCAAGCCATTTTAAGCTTAGCCAGTTATCCCTTGTGCGACTCAAACCCTGCACCTTGTATTTGTAAGGCAAACACGTTAACCATTAAGCCACCCTCCCAACCCTAAAAATGTATTTTACTGCGTTTTTTAAAGACCGTTCTGAAAAGTTGCTCTTCCAAAACAGTGATACTTTACCAATGGTTCTGTATTGGCTGCTATGCTAATAAATGCTGATCTACATTCATCACTACGGGTAACAGTGGGGGTTGTATATAGCAATTTAAAATGCTTACTGCTAATTCTTTACTGGTGCTGCACCGTATCCTACGTGCATGTGATGAATCTTTGTGTGTTCAATAACCTCTTCCTGAATACTTTGGAATCCCTAGCTCTCTCTAGGAAGATCAGAATAAAATCAAATCGTGCTACATGGCTTTCTAAGGCAACTAAGTCCGTTAAGAAACCAAGACAGAGCTTGGAAAGGCTGGACTAAAACAAAACTACCACTTTCTCAAATACAGACAACTGAGGAACCTTGCTAAAAACAAACTACAGAAGACAAAAGTCCTACTATAGCTCTGCCCATCTTAACAACAAATCCAATCCTCGCAAGTTTTGGTCTACTCTGAATAAAATCCTCTATCCAGGCAGTCCCTCTCAACCACTCCCCTTACCAAAGCACATCCCCACAGGAAACCACCACCCTCCTAAATGAACACTTTATTGATGCCATCCAGAATGTCATACCCTCTAACCCAAACTCTGTTTCGATGCCTACCCCTTCCAACAGAGCTCTGTTTTCCTTTCAGCCAGTTCCTGTTACTTGCATCAAATCTCTACTACTTAAGCTCAAACCCTGCTTTCCCATCACTAACAATCTACCGCCTACCTTCCTTAAACTAGCTGCTGACTCTTACCTAGCCTATAGCTATACAAGTAGATCAATTCTCAAATCAGCTGTTCCCACCCTAATCTTTCTTCACTGTCCTACAAAAATATGGAAACCTCCACTGACCCTGTCGGCTACCGACCCATTGCCCTTCTGTTCCCCCTCTCTAAGATGCTAGAAAAATGTATTCACACACAGCCTCTTAACCACCTCCTCCTGCACAGCCTATTCACCCCCACCCAACATGGTTTTCGTCCCAACCATAGCACTACAACTGCCCTTCTTCACTCGCACCATGGCTGAGCCCCTAGACGACAGTGAACGTGTTTCCTGTCTCTTCCTCGACCTCTCCAAAGCTTTCGATACTGTCTTGCATTCCCTACTACTATCCAGACTTGCCAATCTCAACCTGTCTTCCTCCGCCCTTGCTTGGTTCACTAGTTGTTCCCTACTAGATAGGTAATCTTTGAAATATTTCTCCTCCTCCTCACCTTTCCTTCCTAACTGGTGTTTCTCAAGGCTCCATCTTGAGTCCTCTTCTGTTTAATGTCTTCACCAATGATCTTTTTACTTCCTGCAAAGAATCTTCCATAATTGAATATACTGACGAGTTCACACTTTTATCTCTATCTCAGATCACATCTCCGAGCTCCAAACCCAACGTGCCTTTCTATCCACTGAAAAATGACTTAACAGACAACCTACTGATCCTAAACCCCAAAAAGACTAAAGTCCTACTCTTCCTTCCCCATTCTCTTACTCGGCGTAAAACCACCTTTGTTAAATCTTCTAACACCACCACTATCCAACCTAATACCCACACAGAACTCATAGGGGTCGTCGTTGATTTAACTAAAATTCAACCTGCACATACTCCATTGTATAAAAAACATACCCGAAACTAGGCCTATTGTATCTGAAGAAAAAGTTCTAACCCCTGGCGCTAAACTCGCCCTAGGACAAGCACCCCCCCATATGCCACTCCAGTTCTTACCAACATTCAGGCCACTACTCTGAATAAACTCCAACAAACTTACCACAAAATTGCTAGATTCATTACTAACTCCCCATATAATTCGCACCACTGTATTGCATGAAATCTCCAATGGCTTCAACTCCCCCAACAGCTGCTGCTATCTCAGTTTAATTTGTTACACTCTCTATTCTTTACAAACACTCTCTTCCTTTAATCTCTACTATACTTCATCTCAGACTCTTGGTACTTCAAATCAGCAGCTACTGGACATCTACCAACTAAAAAATCTGTAGGGAAAATACTATATAAATACTGTTTCCCTTTGACATACTTTCCATTACTCACTCCTTTCATTTTAAAAATGAACTAAAAACTCATCTACTCAGCTTCGAGACTTGCCCCTGCCGTGACCCTACTTAGCCTCCTTGCTCTCCTTTCACATGAATTTTACTCCACCACTATGCCCAACTCCATGTAAATTGCCACATACTGATTTCAGTCAGTCTATGGGGGAGACTTTTTTTTTTTTTTTACTTTGTACTTAATATACTTTCCATATAAAATATTATGTATAATTTTGCTTTATGTATGCTTACATAGACCTTTCCTGTATAACAAATTATGTAAATCTCTTCCATCTCCCATATCTGGATTAACTCAAAACTTGTTAGCGTTGTAATGTACTATTAATGGAGCTTTTCTCCAAGGGTTTCCACTGAAAATGGGCCACCCACTCTTACCTGGGTCATGACAGAAAAGTCGGTAGACCACCTTGCCTACCATACTGTGGAAAATCGGTGGTGGCCCCCTTACTGATGTGGTTTATATTGCTGCTATACTTATTCAGGGGTGGGTTGGTGCTGTTCAGATGGAAGGTAATGGGGCTCTGCTGCTGAAGTTATATTGTGACCCTTTAGGATCATAGGAGGTTACAAGGCTAATAGCCCAGGGCCCCTTACAAGCCTAGCCAAGAGTTTATCTCCAAAAAGAAATCTCAATCAGCACCTGTAAGTGAGGCGCACGGGTAGAACCCATGGGACAAATTTGTGGTTTCCCATCCAGTCATCAAGGTTGCGCTTGAGGAGGGTCAGCAAGGTACGACATTGTCTGCTTATGCTAAATTCCATTGCTGCTCTGGGAATCCTCTGCTTCTACTAATGCATGTTTTTGTCTGTCTCTGCTGCTGCACTTCTTGAAGGTTAGTTGTTTAGGCAGTGGACTAGGTCCTTAATGAGCTGAGTTACTTTGTGAATGTTCTGTGACTTTGATTAGGGTAGTTCACATGTCAGAAGACTGTATATAATATGTACACAGACACTACATGTGTGCATACATATGCATTACATGTGTATTATATACATGTAGTGTATGTGTATATGCTTACCTTCATATATGCTCTTTGCACATGGGCGAACGAGAGATGTTCGAAAGGACATTTGCAAAGATCCCAAACGTTGAACATAAAATGCTTCAAATGTGCAGTGAGCAAATGAACAGTGACGTTTGCTCATTGCAGATTTGGTATTTTGGGTGCGGATTGCACTATAGTGGGGATCAGAAAATGGACCATTTACCCCACTGTAGTGCGATCTCGGAGTTGGTATAATAAAGTGGGGGGTGGGGGCTTGCCCCCCTGCATTACACTTCATTGCACTTCCTAGTCGATGTTTGTGTTCAAAAATCATCGTATCTGCTTTTTGATTTGTTGATTTTCGAACATTGGAAGTTGTCACTTTTTTTTTTTTTTTTTTTTTTGTGTGCTTGGGATTTGCTCATATGAGCATTCGCACGAGTACATTTAGGCTATGTAAAGGTAATATAGGCTATGTAAAGGTAATATATCTATATCATTTATTTATAAAGGGTTGGCTCCTCTCCTATTTGGTATCTACTTCTCTGAAGTCCAGACCAACACGAAAGGACTCTGGTTGACTATGTTGGGAGCCATTTTTAACTCCCCAAGTGATGTTGACATCCTACAGAAAGGCCTAACTGAGACCAATGACTGGTGTCAGAACCATGGCCTTAAGCTCAATGCCAAAAAATGTCATCTTCCCCTTTGGGAGAAATCTGGTTCCCATGAATTAGCACATCGATGGTAGTCCACTGAACACACAATCTTTCATAAGAGATCTGGGAACACAGGTTGACAGCAAACTCTCTTTTGACCACCACATTGCCACTGTGGTTAGAAAGTCCCAACTGTGTAGCACATCTCATTACTAAGGGTTTTGCATCTAGGAAAAAAGAGGTAATTGTCTCCCTCTACTCTTCCATCATTAGGCCAGTCATTGAGTACAATACCCCATTTGGCATGTACCTCACTAGACACCTACAACAACTGGAGAGGCCACAAAAATACCTCACAAAGAAGATCTTGTGCCTTAAACACTTGTCCTGTATGGACAGACTCAAAACTCAACTATTCTCTTTCTCATACCCTCTACTTAGAGGCTGTCTCTGCTTGACTTACAAAGCCATGTCTGACCCAGCTTTGTTAGAAATGTACATCTAAAGAAATCCCAATCCCTCCGCACTACAAGCTCCAGTGACCTCAACCTCATTACCACAAACAGAACAAGCTGGAGGGACAGGTTCATAACCCACAGTCTGTCCATACTATGGAATAGACTTCCCATACATGTCAAGTGGAGTACCTTACTGTCCCTTTTCAAGAGAGATGTTGATGAGTGAATGGGAAATAGAAAATTCACCCCGGGGATCACTGCAGTGGCTCTACTTGACAGAGGCACTGGGAACTAAGGTCGGGTGGCACAATGCCAGAGTAATCCTGTGGGCTAGGCTTGTAAGGGCTTCAGGGCCATTAGCCTAGTGCACACCTATAGGTTCATAGGCAAGTACTAGGCTGTTGGCCCTCGAGCCTATATAAGCCTAGCCAAAAAGGTACTCTGGCTTTCGCCACCCAAGAAAATTATTTTCTTGCGCCCCTGTCGAGCAGATCCATAGAGGTGATCCCTGGGGTGAATTTCCCATTTCCCATCCAATCAAGAGTTTTCTTGGAGTGCTAATGAGGAGCTTTGTTTGATATAGATGGGTAGTTTGTTCCGGAGTGTGGAAAGTTTCTGGGGCAGGAATCTATCCCTCCAGCAGTTTTTTTGTTTTATTGTGGTGACAAGGTTTAGGTCCCTAGACGGTGCAGCTCAAGAGGGATTGGGATTTCTTTAAGTGGAGGATGGCCAACAGCTCTGGGTTTGACATGGCTTTGTATGTTAGGCAGAGATTACTCCATCGCATATAGCCTACTCAGAGGCAAAGCTGATCTGCGTAGGGTATCTGTTTGAGGTCGGTAATCCTCTTTGTGAGGTATTTCTGTGGCCTTTCCAGTTGTAGATGTCTTGTGAGGTACATACCAAAAGGGGCATTGTACTCTCTAAAAGGTCTAATGAGTGACTAGTAGAGGGGAACAATGACCTTTTTTTTTTTTCTTCCTGGCTGAGAAACCTTTTGTGATGAGGTGTGCCACGTAGAAGGATTTCATAACTACTGTAGCAATGTAATTTATCAAAGGAGAGACTACTGTTCACCTGTGTCCCAAGGTCTCTTAACTTACTTTTGGTGGTAAGTTGACTACCACCTATGTGGTAGCTTACATGTACAGAGTTTTTACCAAAGGGGATGACCATGCACTTTTTGGCATTGAGCTTGAGGCCATGGCTTGGACACCAGGCATCTGTCTCCATGTGGCCCTTTTGTATGATGTCCGCATCGTTGGGAGTTCAGATTATGGCTCCTAGTTTGCAGTTAGCTGTGAACTTCGTTAGCCAAAGACCTTCTGCGTTAGCCTGTACTTCAGAAAAGGTAGATGCCAAACAGGAGAAGACACATGACTGAACCCTATGGTACTCACTTGTGACTGGTCTGAAGTCTGATTTGGGAGTGTGCTACTTTCCCAGTGTGGGTTCTGTCAGTGAGCCAGTTGGCAACCCATCTTGTGACATAGGGATTTATACCTAGTTTATTGAGTTTATCTATAATACCAGAGTGGGGGATGGTGTCAAAAGCCTTGGGGAGCTCTAGATAGGCTGTGATAACCACCTTACCCTCGTCTGACTTTGGTGACTCTGTCAGGTTTATGAGAGATTATCTGTCTTACCAACCCAAACTGGTTGGGGTCCAGAGTTTGGAGATTACCAGTGTCTTTGTGTATAAGATCCATGATTATACATTCCACATTCCATAGCCTTGCAGACCAGGCTTGTTAGGCTAATGGGGTGGTAGTTCACTGGGTCCATGGTGGCTCCCCCTTTGTGGAGTGGGTTAACTGTCGCTGTGCACCATTCAGTGGACACACAGCCTGAGGTGAGGCTATGATTGTTTAGAATGCAGCCTGAGTTGTTGTCAGGTCCCATGGATGTTGTGTTCTTGGCTTTGGAGAGTGTGGTGTTTACCTTTGCAGTTGTGATTACAGGAACTTTGCATTCTTTCGGTATAGAGATGGGCCCTTGAGGGGGGGGTAAGTATCTGCCAGGATGTTGGCGATATCAGTTGGTTCTGTATATTTAGTGCCATTGTGCTGTACCTCAGAGCAGATCTGAGTGTTGCCATTGAGATTCTTGACATAGCTCTAGAATGCTTTGTGGTTGTCTTTTAGAATTGGTGGCGATTTGTTTTCATAACTAGCTTTAGCGGATTTTGAGGCATCTCTTCTTCTTACTGAGGCTGACCAGGGAGTTTATCGGTAGGTACTAGGCTATTGGCCCAAGGACCTAATGTAAGCTTAGCCAACAAAATTTCCTGGCTTATGTCACCCAAGAAAGTTATTTTCCTGTGCCACTGTCAAGCAGACACGCAAGGAGCCACTTTTGAGATTTTAAGTATTTTCTTCTGATTTATTTCTTAGAAAAACTGCATTGCCGCCTACTTTTCGGCATTTTATTGCTTGCAAAAGTTAATATCCGTGTTAGAAACAGTATTTAGAACATACCTAGAGCCTGTTTATTGCATTTTTTGTGTTGCACTTAATTTAAAATAGTTTTTTCTTAACATTGCATTTTACCTGCCTCTGACCTAGCGCACACATGTTGGGGTCATTTATTGCACTGTTCTGACTAGTTTGCTACTTGTGTGTGTCTATCCTTAAACAAAAATAAAAAAAAAAATCTTGCTATTTTCCCACTTTCTATAATTAAAGTCCAGTTACAGAGTTGCTGGTCTGAACTGTTTGTAAGTTTCTTGGAGGCCAGTGCTTACTTGGGCTAAAGGGAAGTCTTTGTGTTCACCAGTGGCAGTGGTTAACACTGAGCAGCCTGCCTGTCCCTGTAGGAGTGGTTACTGCCTAGGCAAGCCTCAACTCAAGTGCATCGGATAAACTGCTCTTATTGCAGCACTTGCATAACCCAAATCTCCTAGACAGCACTATTATTTTCCCAATCTCCTAGACAGCACTATTATAATACAGCGTAAGACCCTCGATTGTCCGCAAGACAAGTGAAATTTACTTTTCCAAGCATGTCCAGAGGTCAACTTCAGGTGTACTCTTCAGTTCGTCTGTTGGAATTGGGCATCCTGAGGCAGTGTCACAACTGCCTCATGTATACAGGCAACCCTCTCCTCTTGCCTCTAGACGCAAACACTTGTGAGAGAGCAAATACTCAGCCAGACTGGAGGCTAAGCACACTCAACCCATGACTGTAACAGACAGTCAAGAGGAGAAGAGACACGCTAGCATCACACCACCAGCCACACATGGATCTACAAAACCAAGCACCGGCAAAACATACACATAAATGCACACAAACATATTCGGAGGCACTAGGTACCAATCTGAAAAAGAAACGGGGCCCTCCAAAGCAGACAAGCAAGCAACCTGCACCTCCAAACAAGCCAGAAAACGCACAATTCACCTCAGCAGTGTGCCTCACGACAGCCCCCAAGGCAAAACACCATACCCAACACTAGTAATAGGAGACTCTATAGTAAGGCACACAGATGTTACACTCAACCAGGCTGAACAAGGAGAAGGTTACTGTCAGCTGCCTGTCAGGTGCTAGGATCCGCCACATAACACAGGCACTTAGGTCACTGCAGAACAAGTACAAGTATGACACTGTCATTGTACATGTTGGTATGAATGATCTAAGATGTACCTCCCTGGACTACATGAAGAGAGACATTGAGGAGATCTCTGATCATGTAGCCCAAGCTGGTATGACCCTGACCTTGAGTAGCATACTACCTTCACCTATAATGATACCACAATACAAAGAGAAAACAATCAATTTCAACAATTGGCTAAGCTTCTGGTGTCATTCTAAGGGGATCCAGTGTCTGTCTGCCTGGGATGATGTGATAGACAAGCCTCGCTGTTTTTGCCAGAGATGGTTTGCACCTGTCACCCCATGGCTTTTGAATACTGGCCAAGGCTCTTGCCGTCCCCATAGTGCCTTTTTTAGGCAAGGCTCAAAGGACAAATTAACCACCATAACCAGCACAGGTAACCAAAAACTAAGGGTAATGCTACTCTGCCAGAAGTCTCCACCTCAGAATGCACGCACTCGAGGCACTCCTCATTATGGAGAAAATCGATGTTTGTCCAGTGACTGAAACCTGGCTCAGTGCTCCAGAGAGCACCCCAGCACTACCAGGTTACAATTCGTATTATACCTTCTGGCCTCAGTTACCAGATCGCACTACAAAGGGCGGAGGTGTTTCTATATTCATCAAGGATACCCACCTCTCTAGGTTAGTGGCACAGCATGATGCCCCAGAGGTCATCCATGCGCAACTATCAGCAGGCAAAACCACATTTCAGGTCGTAGCCTGTTGTAGATCGCCCACCATGTCCCAAGATGCTCACTCAGCATTCCTTGAGGCATTGTAAAATATAAAGGTGCTACCCAGCACCATAATTTTGGGTGATTTCAACTACCTTGGTATAGACTGGGCACTACCAAAGTTCTAACTCCTATGCCCAGCGGTTCGTAGATTTTATGAATTCAAATGCCCTTTAACAACTGGTATGTTCTCCCACTAGAGGGGACAACATATTGGATTTAGTAATCACAAATATGGGTGCTCATTGTACCACACCTGTTATCACTCCCTGTCTGGTCAGATCAGACCACAAACTGTTAACCCTGGACATCCTCACCCCTCCACCTCCCCCAGTCAAAGAAACAATCGTAAAAAACCTTTCCAAAGCAAACTTCAGGCTACTTGCGTCAGAAGTGGAAAGCTTCACTATTCCTTTGCAGAAGGATAATTATATCCAGGATGCAGAATCCTACACCAAGGCACTTTACATCTTCAGGATTGCATGGACCATGCTATCCCAAATAAACAGACTCCTTCCTCAATCAAGAAGAAACCAGTCTGGTGGACCCCGGCCATAAGCAAACTATACAATAAAAGAAGAAGACTTGTACAAAAAAAAAAAAAAGGCCAAATCTCAAGTAGAAAAATCATCCCTGATCAGCATTAGTAAGAAATTGAGGACGCTCATCAAGTCAACTAAAGCCAATTTCAAAAAGGAAGTTGCCAAAGATAACCATAAGGCCTTCTATGGCTATGTCAAAAACCTAAATGGCAACGCTCAGGTCTGTTCTGAGCTAGTACAAAATGGAACAAAATACACGGACTACACTGACTTTGCCAACATCTTGGTTGACAGATTCAGTGCAAACCCCCCCCCCCCCCCCCACCTACAGGGCCTATTACTATTCCAGGGGATGGCGTAACTCCAATTATTCCTGATACATTGGTTAATAAGGCTCTTATCTAAAGCTAAAACCACTGCCTCCATGGAACCAGATGGTGTATCGGGCTGTGTCATACGAGCTCCAAAATGAATTAACCCCGCATCTGAATACCCTGTTCAGTCTCAGCCTCTCGACAGGATATGTGCCCAAGGAATGGTGCACAGCAACGGTGGTTCCGCTGCACAAGGGTGGGCCCACAACCGACCCTGGGAACTACCGACCAATAAGCCTGACCAGTCTGATTCTGTAAGGCAATGGAGCGAATCATTATGGAACTCTTAAATGGAGAGATTGGGAACCTCCAAACACTTGGCCCCACACAGGCTTCGTCAAGGCCACATCATGCCTCCTGAACCTGGTGGACGACTTGAGACAAGTTACTCAGGCTATAGATAAGGGAAGGGGAGGTACACACTACTTAACTTGACAGAGCATTTGACACCATTCCCCATTCAGATATTATTGATAAACTCGCCAACCTGGGCATAAACCCTTACATCACAAGATGGATCGCAAACTGGCTCTCCGACAGATCCCATAAAGTAAGAGTAGTGGGATCTATGTCCAAATCTAGACCAGTAACGAGCGATGTGCCTCAGGACTCTGTCTTGGGGCCCCTTCTGTTTGGCATATACTTCTCAGAAGTACAGGCAAGCACTGAAGGGCTGTGGCTGACTAAGTTTGGATGACTGCAAACTGGGTGCTATAATAGTCTCCGGCTGATATGGATATCCTCCCAGAAGGGCCTTAATGAGACTGATACATGCTGTCAAAGCCATGGTCTCAAGCTAAATGCTAAAAATGCGTAGTAATCCCCTTTGGAAAAAAGAGTACCCGCGAACTACCACATAGGAGGTAACACCTTGAAATCTGAAGCAGTAATAAGGGATCTAGGGACCCAAGTAGATAGCTTTCCTTTGATAACCATGTTGCCAAGGTGGTTAGAAAATCCTTCTATGTGACCCATCTGATCACGAAAGGGTTCGCATCAAGATCTAAGGATGTAGTGGTGCCCCTCTACTCTCTTCCCTCATCAGACCCATTATTGAGTACAATGCACCAATTGGAATGTACCTGGCTAGGCATCTTCAGCAGGTGGAGAGACCACAGAGTTTCCTCACTAAGAGGTTTACTAGCCTCAGTTGCCATATGTAGCACGATTGAAAAAACTAAGGCTTTTCTCTGTTGCATACAGCCTTCTCAGAGGCTATCTCTGTCTAACCTACAGAGCCATGTCCAACCCAGAACTGTTGAACATGCTCCATCTTAGCAAAGCCAAATCTACTAGAGCTACACGCTCTAGGGATATAAACCTCAGCACAACAATGAATAGAACATGCTAGAGGGATAGATTCCCTTCTCAAAGACTTCCCTTGCTATGGAACAAGGTCCCGATCTGCATAAGACAGAGCCCCTCACTATTCCTCTTCAAGCGGAACCTTGATGAGTGGATGGGGAAGTTCACACCAGGGATCATACCAACAGCTCTACTAGATAGGGGCTGAGGGTACTAGCTGCTAGATCAAGGGGTGGTGAATACTGCACGATGTGGCTGGGCTAATCTATGCCTTTGGGCAGATAGCCCAGTACCTACCTATGAACCTATTTCCCATCCACTCATCAAGATTTTTCTTTGAGTGCTAATGAAGAACTTTGCTTGACATAGATGGGTAGCCATGTTCAGAGTATGGGAAGTCTCTGGGACAGGAATCTATCCCTCCAGCATGTCCTGTTTATTGTGGTGACAAGGTTTATGTCCCTAGAGTGTGTTGCTCGGAGGGATTTCTTTAGGTGTAGCATGTCCAATAGCTCTGGGTTTGACATAGCTTTATATGTTAGGCTGAGATCACCTCAAAGTAGGCGATATGCTGTGGAGTAAAGCTGGAGTTTTTTGAGTGTCAGTGTAGGGCATTTTTGAGGCCGGTAATCCTCTTTGTGAGGTACTTCTGTGGCCTTTCCAGCTGCTGCAGATGTCTTGAGGTACATTCCAAAAGGGGCATTGTACTCTATATAATGGGTCTAATGAGTGTCGAGTAGAGAGGAACAATGACCTCTCTCTACCTTCATGAGAACCTTTTTATGATGAGGTGTTCCACGTAGAAGGACTTCCTGACTACTGTGGTGATGTGATTGTCAAAGGAGCGACTACTGTCCACCGCCAGTTTCTCCGATCATGGGATTTTACATTTTCTTCTGTTTGTCGAGTTTTATGGCAGGAGACCCACGGATTAGCTTCCTTTTGTGGAGGATAGCATTATCCATGCACTCGTGTAAGTGCGTATACAGTACATTTGTGTGGGATTCAGCAGTCGTACATCTATTGTCTATGGGTGTTGTGAAGTTTGCCATTTCTATCTTAAGAGTGAAGTTGGCTTTGGAGAAATTTTTTACGGTGGTTTCCCTAATGGGAGGGATGGGGTGGAACACTGGTCGCCCATGTTGGGTAATGGCCAGATCTAGAATATTGCTGTCCCTGGTGGGGGTGTGGATAAGTTGATCTAAGGCATTGAAATTTATGAATTCCAGAAAACGTTTAGCAAAAGGGTTGGTACGTGAGTAGTTTTCCCAATTAATGGTGGGGTGGTTGAAATTGCACATTATTTTCCTGTTGGGTTGTACCCTAATATTTTCCAGTGAATCAAGAAATGAAGAGTGGAAATCCTGGGTATAGTGGAGGATTTGTAGGAAGTTACAATTTGGATTGCGGTCTTGCCCAGAGTTAGTTGCACGTGGATAATCTCGGATGTATTATGCTGAGCAACTAGCCTGGAGGTGTGGACATCCTTAATGAGTATGTACACACCTGTCTTTGGTGTTTCGGTCCAGTGTTGGAGCCTGGTTAATGCATTGGGTACTCTCTGGAGCCTTGAACCAGGTTTCTGTCACTGCACAGATGTCAGTGTTCTCTTTTTAAAAGAGTACCTTGTGTGAATGCATTTTGAGATTTTGACTTCTAGCATTGAGTAGCATTACCTTCAGATTTTGCTTGCTTGTACCTGTTAAGGTGGTGAATTTGTCATTTGAACCTTGCCTAAAAAAAGCACTATAGGGGTGGCAAGAGCCTCAGCTAGTGTCAGGAATTCCAAGGTTGACTGGTGCAGGCCATCTCTGGCAAAGTGTCATGGTCTGTCAATCATGTCATCCCAGGCAGACAGATACTGGATCCCCTTAGAATGACACCAGAAGCTTAGCCAGTTGAAGTCATTTTGTCCTTGTACTGTTATTTTTCTGGGTAGTGGCAGGATGCTACTCTGGGCTATGGTCCTACCTACCTGGGCTACAAGATCGGAGAGCTCCTCCATGTCTCGCTTTTCATGTAGTCCAGGGTGGTACGTCTCGGGTCCTTAACACCGACATGGACAATGACAGTCATATTTGTACTTCTTGTGGAGTGACCGGAGTGTGTTGTGTGGCGGATCCTGGTGCCTGACAGTAACTTTCTCCTTGTTTAGCCTGGTGAGTGGAACGTTGGTGTGCCTGACTGTACAGTCACCTATGACAAGAGTGTAGGGTGCGTTGTTATGCCTTATGGGCTGTGGTTGAGTGGCACACTGAGTCTGCAGGCTGTGTCATTTGGGTTGCGTTGGGGGGTGGAGGTTTCTTGCTTGAATTTTGAGAGTCTCCGCAAATGTAGGTGTGTGATGTTCGTGTTTCACTGTTGCAGTCATTACTCTTGGGTTATCCTGCTGGTATGCTACCCGCGGTCAGCCTGAATTCCAAAGTCTTGGTCCGGCATCTGTTGCTGTCGCCTCTTCCTGACGTCTGTTTGTAAAAAGATTGCTAATTTGCCTAGGGTACACAGTAAACAAAAAGAAATCAAAACTAGTACCCTCTCGAGATAATATTCCTGGGTGCAAGCTTAAATACAACTGCCCCAGATGGCTTATCTCATGCCAGACAAAGGCAACTGACTTCTTACTTCAAACTGTTGGCAACAAAGACCCAGTTATCTGCAAGAAAAATTCTGCAGGCTTTGAGCTTCATGGCATCCTGCATTCTGCTAATTTCATATGCCAGACTGCATATGAGGAAACTACAATGGTGTCTAAAAAGTGTTTGGACTCAACATTGCCACAGCCTGGAAACATTAATTACCCTCATTCCCTGTCTGCAACAGGAGTTTTGATGGTGGGCACAGGCCTGTCACCACAACAAGGGACAGCCATTCACTTTACCCCCAGCCAGGCAGACACTAACAATGGATACCTCAGATAATGCCTGGGGGGGCCCACGTGACAGGAAAATGTGTTCAGGGCACATGGCCCGCAAGCCAGATGCATCTTCATATCAATCAGAGATGCTAGCTGTTCAAAATGCCCTGACAGCTTTCAAGGATCTACTTCATCCAGGACAACTACTTATAGACTGACAATACTACAGTCATGTGGTACATCTACGGACCCTGGTAATTACCGCCCCATAAGCTTAACAAGTCTAGTCTGCAAAGCTATGGAGAGAATCATAATGGAGCTCATAAACAAAGATATAGGGGACTTGCAGACATTGGACCCGACCCAGTTTGGCTTTGTCAAGGGAAGATCATGCCTTTTGAACTTGGTCGACTTCTTCGAAACAGTCACCAAGGCCATTGATGAGGGAAAGGCAGTCCATACAGCCTACCTTGACCTTGCAAAGGCTTTCGACACAATACCCCACTCGGGTATTGTAGAAAAACTTACCAGCTTAAATGTAAACCCATATGTCACAAGATGGGTTGCAAACTGGCTTAAGGACAGAACCCACAGGGTTAGAGTTGCTGGCGCTGTGTCAGACTCCAAGCCGGTCACAAGTGGTGTCCCACAGGGCTCGGTCCTTGGCCCCCTATTGTTTGGCATCTACTTCTCAGAAGTACAGGCCAACATAGGAGGACTTTGGCTGACAAAGTTTGCAGACGACTGCAAACTGGGCGCCATAGTGGAAAGTGCATCAGACACGGATATCCTTCAGAAGGGACTCACGGAAACAGCTGGTGCCAGAGCCATGGCCTGAAGTTAAACGCCAAAAAATGTATAGTCATACCCTTCGGGAAAAACAAGGTATCCCCAAGCTACCATATAGGTGGCAATCCACTAAGCACAGAAGAGGTTATCAGGGACCTGGGGACCCAGGTTGACAGTGGCCTTTCTTTTGACACTCACATTGCTAAAGTGGTTAGAAAGACCTTCTACATTGCCCACCTGATCATGAAGGGATTCACATCCAGATCTAGTGAGGTTATTGTTCCCCTGTACTCTTCACTTATCAGACCAATGATAGAGTACAATGCCCCATTCGGGATGTATCTCACCCGACATCTGCAGCAATTGGAGAGACCCCAAAAGTTCCTCACCAAAAGGATAAAGGGACTCCAAAATCTGTCATGCTGCCAGATTGAAGAATCTCCAGCTCTATTCAGTCGCATACCGTCTGCTCAGAGGTGACATGTGCCTGACATACAAGGCCATGTCCAACCCGGAATTAATGGACATGCTCCACCTCAAAAAATCCAAATCCACCAAAACCACTAGAGCAAGCGATTTAAACCTTAGCACGGATATAAATAGGACGTGCTGGAGGGATAGATTTAGAGACTCCCTATGCTGTGGAATAAAATCCCAGTCCATGTGAGGCAGAGCACCTCGCTGACTCTGTTCAAGAGAAATCTAGACCTGTGGATGGGAGATCGTAGGTTTACCCCGGGAATCATCTCTGTGTCACTGCTGGACAGAGGCACAACAAACTATTGGGCACAGCATTTTTTCATATAAGGGGTGGCGTAAGCCGCAAAAATTTGGGCTAGGCTTATAAATGCCTTAGGGCAGATAGCCTAGTATAAACCTATGAACCTATAAACAAGCAGGGAGGCACACATTCCTACCCCCTCTGCAGACAAGCCATGACTTTGTGGGACACAGCATTGACTTATCAAGTTCACCTGCAAGCACAATTTCTGCCACAAAATATGAATACTCTGGCAGATGAAGTAAGCAGAAACTTCATGGATCCTCACGAGTGGAAGCTGGATCTACAAGTCTTCAACATAACGTGGAAATGGGGATGCGCAGACCTAGATCCATTTGCCTCCCCTCACAACTGCACGTGGAAATGGGGATGCGCAGACCTAGATCCATTTGCCTCCCCTCACAACTGCCAACTACAGAGATTCTGCACAAGGACTTGTCACAAGCAAGCATGGAAGGTGGATGTCTTATCTTTCAGCTGGAAAAACCTAACAGTATATGCCTTTCCTCCACTGCCTCTCCTCCCCAAGGTACTCCTAAAGGTCAAGGTCCAGCATGGACATTGCCTCAAATTCCTCACTTACTGACCCAACAAAACAATCTGATCCTGCACAGTCAACTCGGAACCTTACACATCTGGCAGCATGGCAGATAATGTAGCCATTTGGAACACTCCTCTCTCCAAAGCTGTGATGGGTGTTATTTTGAAGGCCAGGAAGCCCAGTACCAGAAAATATTATGCAGAAAAATGGAAGAGTTTCTGTGCTTGGAACCAGGCACAAGGAATTGACACGTGTGTACCAAACATTCCTCGGATTTTACAATACTTAACTGAGATGCTGGACAAAGGCCTATCCTTCAATTAAGATCCATGCCCCTGCCATTTCAGCCCATTACAATACGGAACCACCTATCTTTTCTCATCCTTTAAGGCAGTACCTCAGAAAGGCCAAAAACATAAGACCTCCAAGGAGGGCACCAATACCTGCATGGGACCTCAATTATGTTTTGGAGAAACTCACACTGCCTCCTTTTGAGCCAGCCTCAACAGCTGATATAAAATTCTTATCTTGGAAAACAGCCTTGCTCCTAGGACTATCCTCTGCAAGACGAGTCTGAGTTACAGGCACTCATGGCTGTGGAACCTTTTATCATTTTCCATCCAGGCAGGGTTTCTTTGAGGACAAACGCAACCATTTATGCCTAAGGTGGTGTCCAGTGTGGCACTTAACCAAACCATTCACTTGCCTACCTTTTATCCAAACCCACAGAACAAGGGTTTGAGACTTTTACATTATTTGGACATGCACAGACAGCTACGCTTCTACGTGGACAGGACTAAAGCTTTCAGAAAGACTGAGCAACTTTTAATGGCATATGCTGCAGGATCACAAGGAAAGGCCATTTCAAAATGGATAGGCTTGCATTCATTTCTGCTATTCACAACATGGCAAATCAGTGCCTAAGGGCATTGGGCCACATTCAACCAGAGCAGCAGCCACTTCAGCAGCCTTCCTCCGAGGAGTATCAACCAGAGACATCTTAGAAGCTGCAACTTGGAGTTCGGTGCACACCTTTTTACAAAGCATTACTACTTAACCTCTCTACTCTAAATCTAGAGCAGGCTTTGCCACTGCAGTTTTGCATGGCCTCGTAGCCTCTCCTAATCCTATTTAGCCCCAGCCCACACATCTGCAATTTTGGGATTCAACCCAAGAGTAATGACTGCAACAGTGAAACGCAATGAACATAGTACAGTTGTGTATCTACCATAAATGTAGATGTTAGTGTATTCACTGTTGCAGTCCAGGTTGGCCTCCCACCATCCCCCTTTTCGTTTGCTCAGTCTTATCTGTACTTCTCTAGTCTATACAACCTATGTGGTATATTTGCTTGTAGATGAAGGAAATGATTACCTTAGTGCATGCATGTTTGTTGGCATAATTATTTAGCCTACCCTTTTGGGGGCACCTGACATCTGGGGCAAGAAAAACTGAAGAAAATGGCGTCTGCTGCATCTTTTATACCCCTGCTGCACTGATGTCAGGGAAGAGGTGACAGCAACCGACGCCGGACCAAGACTTTGGAATTCAGGCCGACTGCAGGTAGCCTGCCAGCAGGATAACCCAAGAGTAATGACTGCAACAGTGAATACACTCTAACGTCTACATTTATGGTAGGTACACAACTGTACTTTTCTGTGTGGTGGTGTAGGTTTTGGGGGACTACATGATGAGTGGGTTGTGGTGCAATTGTTTGCCTTCTCCTCTTGACTGTCTAGTCCAGTCTTGTATGAATAGAGCTTTGCTTCCAGTATGGCTATATAAGTGCATGTCTCAACAGGTTGTAGTGTTGGATGGTAGGAGGAGAGGGTTGTCTGTGTACACGAGGCAATTGCTGCATTGCCTCCAAGATGCCCATATTCATCGGGTAGACAGGAAAAGAACACCGTGAGCTGACTCTAAGACATGCATGGATAGGTACTAAAAACGGTTTTCCTCTAGACAAGTGAGGAAAGTTGAGTGCTGTAGTAATTTGTAGCTTGTAAGCACTAAATTGGTGGCTGAGCTCAAAGATACTAAATAACTGGCTCGTTCTAAGGGAAATTTTGAAGAGCAGACTTTATGGCACCAGGAACAGTTTAACCTTAACTAAGCAGAGATGCATAGTGTGTTTTTTTTTTTTTTTCGTTTTTTTATAAATAAAAAAAAACGGAGCAAATGGATTTTAAACAAATTTAACCAATAAAAATGTAAAAACAGAGCCCTGTTACAGCCGTCTTCTGTCAGACAATTTCTAACTGCACACTCCTGCCACTAGGGTGCAGGGGAGCCTTCTCCAAAACAAAATGGTGTGGATTAGCGCTCAAGTTATATAAACAAAGCTAGATTCAGCAAGGCTGAATTTAGTCTATGCTACAGCAAACAAGGCGGACCATTATCAGAAAGAAACAGTTCAAATAAGCAGGCACAGTAAGCCCTTAACCCGAAACTCCCAGCTCAGAAGGGCAGAATCTGCCCTCTCCTCCCCCAAGAGTGCAGACCACACCTTCTTAATGTAAAATAACTAGCCCAGAGCCCAAGTGCTTAAACCAGAGCTAATGCATTTTTAGAATAACGGACACTATGCCTTCAATCAGCAGCTCCCATCTTGGAGACATGCAAGCTACCTGTGCTGCCACAACAGTGCAGACCACAAATATTTTAATGTAAAACTGGTCTGAAGCCCAAGTGCTTCAACCAAAGGCTTAGAGTAACGGTTACAATTTAGTCAGGCTACTGTTTGTCTTTTTAGCTTTTCCCAGTTAGGGGTTGCCACAGTGGAACTCTAGTCCGCTAATGATTGGCAGTAGATTTTTATGGTGCAGAGTTGTCAGCCCAATGCCCAACCTTCAGCAAAGGCATGCCCATTCACACGTGTCTTGAACGCCACTCGACTGCGGGGAGGACATGCAGACTCTACACAGAAGGCATTCCAGCCAAGAATCAAACTGGACAGCCTCTTGCTGTGAGGGAACAATGCTACCGCTGCACCACCGTGGTAATCGCAATTTAATCTGGCTACTAACGAGCAGTAATAAATGGAGAAGAATAAATGCAATTTAGTACTTAAGAACTAGCAGCAAAATAAGGTTGGAAGAAACACACAGTAAAAGCAGATGAATAACGTGTAATTTTTTTATATAACAAAAGAAAATGAGCAAACTGACTTAAATTACCCAATTAACCTGAGCCCTTTTCCAGCAGTCTTCAATCGGACAAGTCTAACTGCACACACTTGCTACTAGGGTGCATGGGAACCTTCTCCAAAAAAGATGGCCTGGATTAGTGCTCAAGTTATGCAAACAAAACTAGCTTCAGGATGCCAGAGTCTACTCTACGCTACAGCAACTAAGGCGCACCAATTTCAGAAGGAAACAGTTCAAATAAGCCGGCACAGTAAAGCTTTTAACAAGAAATTCCCAGCTCAGAAGGGCAGAATTTAGGTTCTCCTCCCACAAGAGTGCAGACCACAAACCTTAATGAAAAATAACTGGTCTGAAGTGTAAGTGCTTTAACCAGAACAAATACACTTTTTAGAATAACAGACTGAGCCCTTAGTCAGCAATTTCCAACTTAGAAGGGTGTAAGCTACCTGTCCTGCCACAGTAGTGTAGACCTCACAAACCTTCTAATGTAAAACTAGTCTGGAGCCCAAGTGTTTAAACCAAAAGGCTTAGAGTAGCAGTTGCAATTTAATCAGGCTACTACCAAGCAGTAATGGAGCAGTATAAATAAAATTGAGTAGTTTGTGGGTTGGCTTTCTTACATATTCTCTCTGTATTAAGTAGAGTGAACACCAGACTGGGAGGGGTGTCCTAGATCAAATAAGCCACCAACTATAACACCACCTCAAGAATAGGGTGGGGGGAGGGGGAACGTTTCAGGACAGATGAGAAACTGAAAACCATGCCAGAAAATATATAAAAAATTCAGTCAGGCAAAATTTAAGACCATGCAGAACTCTGAAAGGTTAAAATGCCAAGAAATATACTTATCAATTAGCGATGTATTTCCAGATTGAGAATCACGCTTCAGCCAGAACACCAGGAGTTATAAAGTATGTAATGTGTGTATAAAAAATCCCAAGAAGGTAGCAACAGGAGCAAACACAAACGTCTGAGGAAGCGGACCCTGCTCCATGAAAGCGCTTACGTTTTTGGTGTGTGTTAAATTGAGTTTGTGATCATTTTGACAACTATTGATGATATTTTGTTCCTGTTGTTGCTACCTTCTTGGGATTTTTTTTTCTACGTTTGCTGGGTCTCTATTGATTCTGGAATATATATATATATATATATATATATATGTATATGTGTGTGTCATATTAGAAATCTGGGAAATTCATCCCTTTCCTCTCTCTAGTGTGATCTGAGTTGGAATATGTAGTCAGGGTGTGTGGGGATGACGGGGGGCTTGCCCCCCTGCAAAAACGTAATGAGGTGTAAGAGTTTAGTTTACTTGCAGTCCTACACAGACATTATGTGATGTTAGATTAAACGCCAGCCAACTGGTGAAGAAAGCGCACCATCACCATCTGGGAAACCATCAGATCGCCATCTGGCGCACCCACCATCTGGGAAACAAAAAAAAAAATTAAGCTTGTTTCCTGCCTTTCCTGTTAAGTGGTATAGACTATTTGTAGGCTTCTGTGCCCCCAAGCCCTTCTGTGTTGGAGGGAGGCCTTCTAGCTTAGTTTTTTTGTTCTTGTAACTAGCCAGTTTTCTAGTTTCAGCACTGAAATCTGTTTCTTTGATCTCCGCACTTGTTCAGAAAAAAAAATAAACTTCATCTGCTTTTACTGTACTTGTGTTTCTACCTACTTTATTTTACTTTTGCATCATCTTAAAAGTACTCCATTGTATTTATTACTGCTTGGTGTAACTCATTCTAAGCCTTTTGGTTTAAACACTTAGGCTTCGGACCAGTTGTTTTGCACGGAGAGGGTTTTGTGGTCTGCACTGTAGTGGCAGAACAGGTAGCTTACATCCTTCTAGGTTGGGAACTGCTGATTGAGGGCTCAGTGTCTGTTATTCTAAAAGTGTATTAATTCTGGTTTAAGCACTTGGGCTTTCAGGCCAGTTATTTTACATTAAGAGGGTTCGTGGTCTGCACTCTTTTGTGGGAGGAGAGGCTGGACTCTGCCCTTCTGAGCTAAGAATTTCTGGATAAAGGCTTATAGTGCATGCATATCTGAACTGCTTCTTACTGAAGTTGGTGCGCCTTGTTTGCTGTGGCATAGACTGGATTCGGGTCTGCTGGATCTAGCTTTGTTTGTGTAACTTGAGCACTAATCCAGGTATTTAAGTATTCAATTGTATTTATTACTGCTTGGTAGTAACTTGATTAAAGTGTAGCTATCATTCTAAGTCTTTTGGATTAAGCACTTGGGCTTCAGACAAGTTGTTTAACATTAGGAAAGTTTGTGGCATGCACTGTGGTGGCAGGACAGGTAGCTTTCATCCTAAGTTGGGAACTGCTGATTGAGAGCCCAGTGTCTGTTATTTTTAAAGTGTATTAGTTCTGGTTTAAGGCCAGTTATTTTACATTAAGAAGGTTCGTGGTCTGCACTCTTGTGGGAGAAGAGGCTGGACTTTGCCCTTCTGAGCTGGGAATTTCTGGTTAAAGGTTTATAGTGCCTGAATATTTGAACTGTATCTTACTGAAATTGGTACACCTTGTTTGCTGTAGCATAGACTAGATCCAGGCCTGCTGAATCTAGCTTTGTTTATATGCTTGTTTGTTTGCTTATTTCCCTGGAACGCTAATTCCACCTAATAAGTGGATTCTCAGCGCTTCTGTGGATCACTAGTGATATCTGCATTGCTTACTGTACTTATTTCCTTGTTTCACTTGAAAGAAAGTTACTGTTTGTCATTTTTGCATTTAAGTTACCTGTAACACATTGCACTTAAGTTACCTGGCACTTGCTCGCTAAAGCAATTATATAAGTCAGCACTAAAAATTAAAAGCACTACACCCTCACTCCCCACTGGCCCTTGTTTTCAATTATTAAGGAATTCCCAACATTATTCTAGCATGTCCAAAGGTCAGTTGTCAATCTCCTCTCTGGTCCAGCTGGTGAATCTGAGAATCTTGAGGCAATGTTACAACTGCCTCATGTACACAGACAACACTCTCCTCCTCCCAACAAATTCCAACACATGAGAGATGCGACCATATAGCCTAACTGGAGGCTAAGCTCTCTCAACTCAGTACTGGCCTAACCAGTCAGGAGGAGAAGGAAACCACACTCACTACAATTCCAGTCTCACATAGACCTACCACGACAGCAAACCAAACACACAATCGCACAAAAACATACTCAGAGGCTCTAAAGATCTGCCTAAGCAGCAGAGACCTCCAAAGCAGACACCCAAGCAACCGCCTTTTTTAGGCAAGGCTCAAAAGACAAACCCACCTCCATAGGTATCACAATGGATAAGAAACTAAGAGTAATGCTACTCAACGCCAGAAGTCTAAACCTCAAGATGCACGCACTCAACTCTCCTTAGCATGGAGAACATCGATATCTGTGCAGTAACGGAAACCTGATTCAGGGCTCCCGAGAGCACCCCAGCACTACCAGGTTATACCTCATACCATGCTTTTCGGCCCCAAAACTTGGACCAAACCACAAAAGGAGGGGGAGTATCGATATTCATCAGATACCCACACCTCCAGGTTAGTGGCAAAGCACGAAGCATCAGAGACCATCCATGTGCAACTAACAGTGGGTAAAACTGCCTTCCAGTTTATAGCCTGCTACAGACCACCCTCCCAAACCCAGGAACCCCACTCTGCCTTTCTGAGAACACTGGAAAATATGAAGGTCTCTCCAAACACCATTATATTGGGCGACTTCAACTACCCAAACATAGACTGGGAGCATTACTCTAGCTCCAACACCCTAGCCCAAAGGTTCCTAGAATTTATAAATTCAAATGCTATGGAACAACTTGTACCACTCCCACAAGAGGGGAAAACATACTGGACCTAATCATCACCAACATGGGGACTCTATGCTCCAGACCAGAAGTGTATCCCTCACTGGTAAGATCAGACCATAAACTAATCTCACTGGATATTCACATCCCGACCCCACCCCCTGCCCAGAAAACCACAGTGAAAACCTTCTCTAAAGCAATTTTCACACTCCTCAAAACCGAAGTGAAATCCTACAAAGCCTCCGGGCCTGTGTAAAATACGGCCCAGACCGCAGAATCCTTTATAAATGCATTCTATGAACACCTTCAGGAATGCATGGATCATGTGATCCCAAATAAAACCAAGACCCAATCCTCCAAAGGCAGGTGTCCTGTCTGGTGGACCCCAGCCATAAACTATACAATAGGAGGAAGCTAATAAATGATAGAGCAAAATCCCAAAAAGGAAGGCATCACTGATCAGTATTAGCAAAAAACTACGGTCACTCATAAAATTGTCTAAGGCCAGCTTCGAGAGAAAAATTGCACAGGACACTAAGGATAATCACAAGGCTTTCTTTAGTTATGTTAGGCACCTGTGTAATTCCCAGATATGCTCAGTAGTCCAAAATGACAAAAAATACACTGAACCCACAGACATTGCCAACATCCTAGCTGACGGGTTCTGCGCAAACTTCTACCCCCCCCCCCCCACCAAAAGGGCAAATATCTATCCCAGCAGAGTGCTGCCCCCCTGACATCTCAGATACTCTGGTAAGAGCCGCCCTCTCCAAAGCAAAAAACACAGCATCAATGGGACCAGACGGTGTCCCGGGCCGCGTCCTACATGGACTCCAAGAAGAGCTAAACCCAAACGTCTAACTACTGTTCAATCTCAGCCTTACTACAGGATATGTGCCCAAAGAGTGGCGTACAGCAACAGTGGTTCCTCTCCATAAAGGTGGTGCCTCAACGGATCCCGGAAACTATCGCCCCATAAGCCTGACTAGCTTGGTCTGCAAAGCTATGGAAAAGATCATCATGGACCTCATAAATAAAGATATTGGGGACCTACAGACACTGGATCCTACCCAGTTCGGCTTTAAGGGCAGATCCTGCCTCTTAAACCTGTTTGATTTCTTTGAAACAGTCACCAAGCCCATTGACAAGGGGAAGGTGGTCCACACAGCCTACCTGGACCTCGCAAAAGCCTTCGATACAATTCCCCACTCGGGCATTATAGATAAGCTCACCAGCTTAAATATAAACCCCTATGTCACTAGATGGATTGCAAATTGGCTCAAGGACAGAACCCACATGGTTAGAATTGCTGGAGCCATGTTAGACTCCGAACCAGTTGCAAGTGGTGTCCCACAAGGCTCAGTTCTGGGACCTCTCTTGTTCGGTATATATTTCTCTGAGGTACAGGCCAACACGGAAGGACTGTGGCTGACCAAGTTTGCAGATGACTGCAAACTGGGCGCCATAATCGACTCTCCAGCCGACACAAGCATCCTCCAAAAGGGCCTCATAGAAACCGACAACTGGTGCCAGAGCCATGGCCTCAAGCTAAATGCCAAAAAGTGTATAGTCATCCCCTTTGGCAAAAACAAAGTGCCCACAAATTACCACATGGGTGGTAATCCATTAAGTACAGAAGAAGTAATTAAGGACTTGGGGACCCAAGTTGATAGCAATCTCTCATTTGACAACCACGTGGCCAAAGTGGTTAGAAAAACATTTTTATATAGCCCACCTAATCATGAAGGGATTCACATCTAGATCAGGGGAGTTCATCGTGCCTCTTTGTACTCAATTATGGGCCTGATGAGGGATGAGTAATGCGCCCATAATTGAGTACAATGCCCCTTTTGGGATGTACCTTACCAGACACCTGCAGCAACTGGAAAGACCCCAAAAGTACCTCACCAAGAGGATCAAAGGGCTCAAACAGATGCCATATGCTGCCCGGTTAAAGAAACTCCAGCTCTACTCAGTGGCATACCGCCTGTTCAGAGGCGATCTGTGCCTGACGTATAAAGCCATGTCCAACCCGGAATTAATGGACATGCGGCACCTCAGAAAATCCCATCGAGTTGCGTGCTCGAGAGACTTGAACCTCAGCACTGAAATAAATAGGACATGCTGGAGGGACAGATTCATAACCCAGTGGCTCCCTTCACTCTGGAATAAAATCCCAGTCCAGGTTAGGCAGAGTCCCTCATTGACTCTCTTCAAGAGGAATCTTGATGAGTGGATGGGAGATCGTAGGTTTACCCCGGGTATCACTTCTGTGTCACTGTTAGAGGCACAGTATACTAACCTCGAAAAAGGGCATAGCAAAATAAATTTAAAATGGGTGGCGAAAGCCAAACACTTTCTGGCTAGGCTTATAAATGCCCTAGGGCAGATAGCCTAGTATGAACCTAATCACCTCCACTTTTTAAGAAGGCTGAAAAATTCCTCCTCATATTCTCTCCACCTCCTGTAGAGGTGCAGTAGAGCATCCTTGCCTGCAGCTTCACATTGTGGTTTGGAAGCTGCACAGTTGCAGAAAGGAAGGTGCTATAAGGGTGGCAAGGGTTGCAGAGAAATGTAATGGGGTTCTAGTCTTCCATCAGTACATCTTTATTCTGTAAGAAGCATCCGAAAGGCCATCAGAATAATGCAGGACAACATGTTTCCTGTGCATTGACTGTTTAAGCATCTGCCATCGGGCAGGAGATATCGCAGCATCTGCTGCAAGACTACAAGATTCAGTTTTTACCCTTAGACTTCTGAACTCTGGCACTAGTCCCAGGGGTCTGGGCACAAGTAAATTTTTATTTTTGCAGTATGTACTTGACTATTATTTAACTCACTCAAGTGCAATATTGGACAAATAACTTCGGCATTTCACTGCATAGTGTGCTTTGTTCTATTTTAAATAGGTTAGGAGGGTGGTGGTCTTGTATGAGTGTTGGTAAATATCTCTGCTCCTTCTTGGGTGTATAGGGAGTAGTATTGTATTTGTTCGTTATGTTTATTTCTATACTTGTATGCGTTTCACTTTCCTTTTGTAATCTCCAGAATTGAGCTGATGCACGAAATTTCGTTTAGGCTGCACGTGTGTAGTTCTAAATGACAAAGCTTACTAGACCAATGGCCTGTTGAGTTGTTTATTTTTTTGAGGTGGACATGTGGTATTCATGCTACCTAGGGGGGGGGGAGTTTGGTCAGGGCTCAGAGGAATTTCCCTACTCTTTGGTAAGTGGCGGGATCTTTTACATCTACCATGCTGCCACTAACTTTGTATTGATGGGGTCTTTGCCTAATGTCTCATCTGAGTGAGTGTAATAGTGTTCCATGTACTGCATTTCTAAGTATAGTTGTGACTAACCGTATACTAATTAAGTAAATAACTAGTATTATACCATGATCCCCCCAAAACGTGCACGCTGATTGGCCAGCGTGCCAGTTTTAAATCGAGTTATACTAATGGAAAAAGGTCCGGTCGCCCGGACTTTTTTCCATTTAGTATAACTCGTTTTTTTAAAACACTGTCTCGCTATGTTAAATGGGTTTAACATATGAGACAGCTTTAAAATAAGCAACTGAGATCTCCGTTGCTTATTTTAAAGTTGTCTATGTTAAACCCATTTAACATAGCGAGACAGTGTTTTAAAAAAAGCAACGGAGATGTCCATTGCTTATTTTAAAACTGTCTCGCTATGTTAAACTCATTTAACATAGTGAAACACTAAAAAAAAAAAAAAAAAAGCAACGGAGATCTGGCTTTCTCCGTTGCTTTTGCCCTCAGCTCTGATGTACTGCGCAGGCGCGCAGTACATCAGAACTGCCGCGGATGCCAGACATCTGCGGAAGGGCAGTAAACAGGCATTATACTATGCCATTATTTAAGAAAAGTAATAGTTTCTTTTCTTAAATAATGTCATGGTATAATAGCAATAACCCACGCCTGGGTGTGGGTAATGCTAAATTTACCCACGGTTTGCTTTGTTTGGTCCCTCGGGACCAAACCACGCCAACCGTGGGTAAATTTAGCATTACCCACACCCAGGCGTGGGTTATTGCTATAGTCCGTAATGCATCTTTACAGTTCTCTTTACATCTTTATCTTTATGCATACATTTAGAGAGGAGGATTCCAGCAAAATAAATGTAGGTTGAGGTCCCTCTGAATAGAAACTACAGATGGACCAGAAATTTGAATAGGAATAAGCTACCTGGGTGCATTTTAAATTTTGCCTTAAAGTTTTGTTATGGTTTAGCTTGGAGATTATATTAGAGTTTGAATGCTTTTACTAAGAAGAGAGTGTTGCCATGTCTATGTGCCATTCTTTGTTGGGCTCAAAGATGATGGTGAGATCTGACGTTCCTGTCTGGTGTGTACCATTTGGAGGAAGTTCATGATGGATGATACTATTACAGGTTGGTTTAAGATTTTAATAGTCACTTTAACTTCATGTGGACGTGGTTTTGGAAGTTCTTGTGGAGGAATGGGTTTCTTTTGTCGCATTTGCTGTCATGTTGAGACATTTTGTTGTAGCTTTGCTCTAGTTTTTACTAGTTGCCTTATTTGCAAGTTGTTGAGTATGGGGTATGTGTATTGCAGGCAGGGTAGCAGAAACAATTTGGCAATGACTATCTGTTGTAAGTGGTGAGGTATGATGAGGCTGTGTGAAGTAGGCAAAACTTGCAGTTGTTTGGAGGGTGTAATGTTTTGGAGTTTAGTCAAATTTGTATCTGATTCCAAAGAGCTTCTTTTGTTTGTGTGTGTTAGATGTTCCATTGTTGATGTTGGCTACAGACCTTTTTAAGCAAAATGGCTGTTTTTTAGTTGGCATGAGAAGGATCAGTTGCTTGTTTGGGATATGTGCTGGTGCTCCTTTCAGGTTAAGTTTTGAAGCAACAAGGGAAATGTGGTGCTCTCTGTTATTGTCATATAATTACTGATTTCTAAGAAGGGTTTTAGTTTCATGTAGTGTGTGTTTTTTTTTTTTTTTTTTTTTTTTTTTTTCTCACATGTATTCTGTTGTGCTTACTGTGCGAGATTTCAAGAGAAGTAAAGAAGACTGAGGGAGGAGGACTGGGGCCACCCACACACACGCTGTCTATCTTAGACCAGTGGTAATTTGGTCAAGTGGCACTGGATTCTGACAGTTTTTTTTCTGGCACTGATCCCTCTGTTATGCCCCTACTCTACTGATACTGTCTCCGGGATATTTTTGTACTCGAGATGTTTACCTGTTGCTAGCTAAATCCTGACTGTCTATGATGTCAAGATATCGGTCATTGGTATACCTGGTGTTCTTCCAAGCTTACCATATTCTGTACTTTGAGATTTTAAATCCTGTACATTATGGAACCTTCAAAAAAGCTCCCTGTTGTGGTTGTGTATGGTGTAAGGAATGACGTTCTGACTGAAACTGAAGTGACTTGAGTTTTGTGAACTTGTGTGCTGGGTGTGTGAGGATAGAAATAAGTAACCGACACTACTACATCTATGCTGAGGAGGGGAGGAAGTGGTGGTGCTACTTGACTGTCTCATCACCACCGTGCAATTGGAGGTTTACAAGGCACAAAGAGGATCTGATAGTTGGGCTTGGCCCTCCCAAACTGGTGATGGGTAGTCTTCATTAGTATAGGAGTGGTAACGGGTGCCTGCCTGAGCACACACAGAGGTTGTACTAGTTCCCACCCACAGTGACATGAGTTTGTCAACATGGGTGGGTTTAGGTGTCTAGGATGACTGCTCTTTTGTGGTCAGCTGTCATCCTCACACTAGGAACTCCACTGGTGAGGGAAAAAGTTGTCTCTGGTATTGTAATTGGAGGCTTGATGGGCAGCGTGTAGATTTGTAAATAACCTGGGAAGGAAAAAAGCTCTTAGGAAATCAGGGTGGACACTAGTACAGTCTGATTCCTGACACATCTAGCGCCTCTTTCATGTAGGTCTAGGAAGCTCAAAGCAGTTTATTTTAAGGACAGGGTTCCCCAGCTGGTGCACCTGACTCCTTGGAGTTCTGCTGTGTGCTTCCTGTCAAGAAAGTTGGTGTGCAGAATTCCCTCTGCTGCTGTAGTAGCAGTTGTTGGCAGTGCTGTGTTTGCTTCCGTTTTTGGATGTTGTAATTTGCTTAAATGAGCAATGTAAAACAAAAAAAATTGTTTTCAACAAGAGTAAGAAGTTTTCGATGTTTAGTCTTAAGGAGCCATAGACAAGGGAGACCTGACATAAGAATTTGTATGTGGCTCAAAAGGAGACAACAGAATTATTTTTGGGTACATATTTCAGACAAGGTGTATAAAAACAATACAGCTCTGTATTTACTTGACTATTGGAATTAATGTTGTCAAGCCCTTGGTTTACATCACCAGTAACATCCTTATGATGCTTATTTTTGTCCACAACTCCTTTTTCCCATTTTTGAACAAGGGGTCAGGGTGTCACTTCCAACAGTGACCATCATTTAGAGGCAAGGTTGTTTTTGTACACCACAGTCTCACCCACACATGTACCTATGGCTAGTTTAGTGTGTCCAGTCCACCTACTGCATGTCTTTGGAATGGGGGAGGAAACTCGCACAGTTCAACATTCAACATTTTCAGTTCTAACCAAATCTCCTTTCTTTTGCAGGCAGTAGAATCGGAAGGTGGAAATCCTGATGAAATCCAGATTTCACAAGAAACCCCGTCTAGGAAAAATCAGAGAAGAAGTGGAAAGGGTGTGTATTTGTAGTCTTCTGTAGCACTAGGCTTTAAAACTTGTTTTGACTTGTTTGCTGGTCACTTATCAGTGCAGAAAATTTTAGATTTGTGCCAAAAAGATGGTGTTATGAGTTGGGTCACTGTATTTTTTATTTTCTGGTTGTGGGAAATGCAGTGGAGGGAGTTTGGTCAATGGATTTCTGTAGCCGTGTTGACTAGTTAAATGTGTTAGTGGGATTGTTCTTGTTTTACCCCAAACTGCTGCTAGGACATGGTTTTACAGTTTTCCATGCACTTAAATTTCTTCATGGCAACCAAAAGGAATCCTTTGTGATGTAGTTAAACTTAATTTAATATGGTTTGATAACTTTTTATATAAATTTCGCATTTACAAACATATCACATGTATTCTGCACCATATAATGAAAGCAACGTTATGTACATTCAGTTCCTGCCTTCTCTCTTAAACCTTATTCCTCTTCCAAAGCATTTGTCTGCATATATTGTTCCTGCAATTGCCTTTTTTACGGTTTAATTTTATTGCTACTTTTTTTTTTTCCCTAAATGTCCCACTTAGAATGACTAAACCAACTACACTTTTATTTTCTAATTTATTGCCTTTTTGGCAGCCACCAGAGTTAAACTGAACAATTCCTTGTGTCCAGGGAGTTCACATCCCATATCTGTTCAAAAATATCATTCTCTTTGTTAGACTAGTTTTGCTTACCCAGTATTCCTGACAGAGTACTCTGTGGGGAATTTATAAAGGTGGCTTATATATGCTCTACTGTACTTCTTTGTTCCCCATTAGACCTCCAACATTTGCTGCCTTCCTGAAGAAAAATTCTGTGTCTGCTTCAGGTATAAAAAAATATGTATGCAGCAATTTCCAGGCAAAAATCCTAAGCCCTTTACATTTTGTTGCATATTTGGGAGCCATACGTATGTCCTGCCATTGTTTGCGAATTGTTTAATCTCTGCTATCAATCTTTTGATCATTACAGTAGTTATTGTGTAGTAATAATTTGTTGTACTAATTATCCCTTTTTAACATCTATTTTAGATTTTAGTTAACTCAAGTAGTGCGTGTCTTTCATTTAGGATTCCCCTGTTCCTTTCTCTTTGTCTCTACTCTGCCTCCCATGTCTTGTGTTGATATCTATCACTAGCTAGTGATCCAGATGTGTTCTTGGCCTCTTCTCATCCTGTCACCTTTCCCTCTCTAACTTTTTGTTTCTATTACATCGGTTCCTTTGCCACCTTCTTCGAATAAATTCCAGCCCCCTCTTTCCTTTTCTCCGTACCCCTAATTGCTGTCATCCCTATTGGCAGAATATCATTTCTCCATTCCTGTATTGGCTTAGTTTTTAGTATAGTTTCTGCTACTTTATGAATATAATCTGTAGCAGTTGTTCTCCTTAAAGACTACCAAAATCCCACCCTGTCCTTATTTCTTGAATCCCCACCCCGCATCGTCATAATCACCCCTTCGTACTTAAGAGTTGTAGCTTTTTTGCTTGTTTAATGTACAAGAACCTTAAGTGTGTAGCTTTTAAAATGTTGCTTCAAATCAAGTAACCCTAAACCACCTTGTTCTGTTGGGAGGATCCGCTTATCCTACTTGACTCTTGCCCCCCCCCCCCGATAAAACCCTTGAGCTCTACTATTCACAACTTGTACTGTGGTTTTAAAAAAATGCCTGACTTTTGTGTATAAAACAAAAAGGACAAAACATTTTACTGCTTATATCTTGCTGTGCATATCCATAGTTTGAGCTTCCAGTTCCTACCTTTTTTTTTGTGTGTGTGGAAAGTATCGTGCGGTGTACAAAGTCTTAACTTTGTGATGAGCATGTGAAGGACCAGGATTGATCAACATGTTTAAGCAGTGGTTTAATGTTGGGTTTGTCAAAGTTTTGTGTGGGGATACTATTCCAGGGTTTAGCAGTGTATTGGGAGTAGAGCGAGTCCTGCAACATTTGACTAATTTTTAAGTGATAAGAATTTAATAGAGCAGAGGTACCTTCCTGGCAAGTTTTTCTGGATGATGAATAAGTATACATACTGTAATTGTGAATGTGACGCCCCTGCACTTGGCCCAGTAATCAAGGAGCCTTAATCCTCACCACTAACACCAGTGAGGGATGTGCACTTTGGGAGGATGACAAGTACACACACGCACAGTAAAGTACAATTTCCCTTAAGAGCACATGGAGATCAGTCAGTCTGGGGCTGGCTTCTCCCTCTCTCTCTCCAGATCCCCAGTAAGACTCCCCACTGGCACAGCTTTAGGGTTAAGATCAGCAGATTGGTCAAGCCAAAACCTCCAGCACCCTCTCTGTCCAACCAATGCTTTGTGTCCCTGCCAAAGTAGCTGACACACACATACTTTGAGATTTGATTTATATACAAACATACAGACACTCCTGGGGAAGGCTGGCACAGGTTCACTAGCTATTCTCCCTTCTGCCCGGACAAAAAAGTAGGTTTCACTGCCACCAACCTCCCTTTATCGGCTACTGTAAGGCCATTACAAATGGTGACTAATTCTACTGTGTAATGTTACTATTATCCAAATGGTGTGTCCCAAGACTTTTAAGGCTATTTGTGTGGCCTGTACAGTGTCACCAAATACATATGCAAGTACTCTTAAGACCTTACATATCGCTAAACCAGCCACAATTTAAAGGTTTAACTGTATTTAATAATACAAGAACAAGACCATATTCTGTAACTCAACACAGTGACAACAGAGTTCCGAATCACTGGAAATATCTTAAAACAACGTTGCAGGGCAGTCTCGCATAAATACAGAAGGCATCTAAACTGATCTTACTATTTCCTGTCGATCTCTTAAGAGAAATACTCTTCCTAAATCTTAGAGCCAGGCAAGCTCTAAGTGCTGGATGGGTGTTTACAGATCCAGTGACAGGATAAAAAATGCCCGGGCTCACTGTCTGAGAGAGTTCTTTAATTACTGTCAAACATTTCTGCTGTCTTATCTCAAGAGTACATCATTCTTGTTACTTCTGCCTTTAGTTCCCAGGCTAACAGAACATTAACTTGCTACAGATCACCTGCCGTGTCTCAGGACCCCCACTCTGCATTCCTGAGAACATTGGAAAATGTAAAGGTCCTACCTAACCCCATGATATTGGGAGATTTCAACTACCCAGACATTGACTGGGATAACTACTCAAGTACAGACTCCTGCCCAACGCTTCCTAGAGTTTATAAACTCAAATGCCCTGGAACAGCTGGTCACCACGCCCACAAGAGGTGTCAACATATTGGACCTGTTCACCAACATGGGGGATCAGTGCTCCACACCAGAGGTAAATCCCTCGCTGGTAAGATCAGATCATAAACTAATCACACTGGACATCCACATCCCGACCCCACCCCCAGTCAAGGAAACCACTGTGAAAAACATTTCAAAAGCCAACTTCACACTTCTCAAGACTGAGGTGGAAAGTTTCAAAGCCCCTTTGCTAAAGGATAATGCTGCCCAAACTGCAGAATCCTTTACAAATGCGTTCTATGAGCATCTACAGCAATGCATGGATCGAACCATCCCAAGTAAAACCAAGACTCACTCCTCCAAATAGAGGAAACCAGTCTGGTGGTCCCCGGCCATAAATAAGCTGTACAACAGAAGGAGAAAACTATTGCAGGATACAGCAAAATCCCCAAAAAGGAAAGGCATCACTGATTAATATTGGCAAGAAATTACTTTCCCTCATACAATCATCTAAGGCCATTTTCAAAAGAAAAATTGCCAAAGACTCTAAAGATAATCACAAAGCCTTCTTTAGCTATGTCAAGAATCTAGGTGGCAACTCTCAGATATACTCTGAGCTAGTGCAAAATGGCAAAAAATACACTGAACCAATGGACATTGCCAACATCCTGGCAGACGGGTTCAGTGCAAACTTCACCCCCCACCCCCAAAAGGGCCCGTGTCCATCCTAGAAGAATGCAGAGCCCCAGACATCACAGACACGCAGGTAAAACAGCACTCTCCAAAGCTAAAAACACTGCATCAATGGGACCGGATGGTATCCCGGGCTGTGTCTTACACGAGCTCCAAAATGAACTAAACCCTCACCTAAATTCACTGTTCAAACTCCACCTTACCGCAGGCTATGTACCCAAAGAATGGCGTACAGCAACAGTTATCCCGCTCCACAAAGGTGGTACAACAGAACCTGGGAACTATCATCCTATAAGCTTGACTAGCCTGGTCTGCAAAGCTGTTGAGCGAATCATCATGGAACTCATTAACAGAGACATTGGGAACCTCCAGACACAGGACCCTACCCAATTTGGCTTTGTTAAAGGCAAATCCTGCCTCCTAAACCTAGTTGACTTCTTTGAAACAAGTTACAACGGCCATAGATGAGGGAAGGGTAGTCCACACAGCCTACCTGGACCTCGCTAAGGCCTTCGACACCATTCGCCACTCTGGCATCATTGATAAGCTCACCAGCTTGAATGTTAACCCCTATGTCATGATGGATTGCCAACTGGCTCACGGATAAAACACAACATGGTCATAGTTGCAGGTGCCATGTCAGACTCTAAACCAGTTAGAAGTGGCGTCCCACAGGGCTCAGTCCTGGGTGTCCCACAGGGCTCAGTCCTGGGAGCCCCTCATGTTCGGTATATATTTCTCTGATGTACAGGCGAGCACGGGAGGATTATGGCTGACCAAGTTCGCAGATTACTGCAAACTGGGGGCCATAATCTACACTCTGGGTGACACAAATGTCCTCCAGAAGGTTCTTAGAGACGGATACCTGGTGTCAGAACCATGGCCTCAATCTAAATGCCAAAAAATGCATAGTCCTCCCCTTTGGGGAAAAACAAAGTGCCCACGAATTGTCACATAGGTGGTAATCCACCAAGTACAGAAGATGTAATTGGGGACCCAGGTAGATGGCAACCTCTCTTTTGATAATCACATTTCCAAAGTGGTTAGAAATTCCTTCTATGTAGTCCACTTAATCACGAAAGGGTTCACATGTAGATCAAGAGAGGTCATTGTGCCCCTCTACTCATCATTCATTAGGCCCATAATAAAGTACAGTGCCCCATTTGGAATGTACCCTACTCGACACCTGCAACAGCTGGAAAGACCACAGAAGTACTTCACCAAGAGGATCATGGGCCTGAAACAGATGCCCTATGCAGATAGACTAAAGAAATTCCAGCTCTACTCTGTTGCTTACCGCCTGCTCAGAGGTGATATCTGCCTGACGTACAAGGCCATGTCCAACCCGGAATTAATGGAGATGCTCCACCTCAAGAAAACCAAATCTCTTAGAGCCACACGCTCCAATGAATAAAACCTCAGCATAACAATAAACAGGACATGCTGGAGGGATAGATTCCTGTCCCAGAGACTTCCCTCGCTCTGGAATAGAATCCCAGTTTGTTAGGCAAAGCCCCTCACTGACTCTTTTTAAAGAGAAATCTTGACGAGTGGATGGGAAATCGTAAATTTACCTCTGGGATCACTTCAATGGCCCTGCTAGACAGAGGCCCAGGAAACTAATTCAAAAGTGAGGCGAAAGCCAACACACTCTGGGCTAGGTTTATAAATGCCTTTGGGCAGATAGCCTAGTACCTACCTATGAACATTTTAATATCTCTGTGTTAAAAATACTTCTCTCTCAGAATTTTTGGTTGGAACTGGGCGTTGGAAAACTGTTTAAACACTTTTTTTTTATTTGGAAACCTATAATTACTTCTGTTTCCAGGCAATACGATTTCTAGCTGTACACATTCTGTCTCCTAGCTGAGAACCCCCATCATAAACCATGCAACTTGTTTTCTTAAGAGTTTTGCCCTTTTCAAGTAGGGAGCACTGTGGTTACATTCTTGAAGCTCAGCACATAACATACAGTTTTCTTATATTTGTAGGATGAACATACAAATCATATTACTATGGACAAATGAAACAGAAATATGTACGAAATTCTAGTTTGCCGGGCTGGCAGCTTTCACAGTGAATATGTTGGGTAGTTGTGTAATTCAAGCCAGTTTTAATTGCTTTAAGCTATGGAAGTGGTGGGTCCTATGAGAGAGTTAAGTTTGTCAGGATAGGAGCGGTGTGTAAGAGTTGTCAATAAGAAGGTTGAGGCTACAGTTTTTCTTGCAGTATCCAAGGAATCTATTGATCCTAATGGTGTGCATTATATGCTGGTCCTATTTCAGATTGTCCTCTATTATGATGCTTAAAAGTTTACTGCAAGTTACCATTTCAGTGGCAGTATTTGCTGACTTTATGGTAAAGGATTGTTTTTGATTTTGATATCTTTTTTTGAGGTAAAAATCATTAACTTGGTTTTCTTGTGGTTGAGTAGGAGGTTTGATTCTTTGAGCGAGGTTTCTCCAGAGGAGAAAATTTGGAGGTAATTTATTAGAACTTGTATGTTAATGTTATGTTCATAGGTTCATACTAGGCTATCTGCCCAAGGGCATTTACAAGCCTAGCCCATAGTTTTGTGGCTTACGCCACCCCTTTAGTATGGGGAACTATACCCATTATTTTGCTGTGCCTCTGTCGAGCAGTGACACTGAGGTAATCCCTGGGGTATATCTGCGATCTCCCATCCATTGGTCAAGATTTCTCTTGAACAAGGCCAGCGAGGTGCTCTGCCTCACATATACCGGGATTTTGTTCCACAGCATAGGGAGTCTTTGGGTGATGAATCTATCCCTCCAGCACGTCCTATTAATAGCCGTGTCGAGGTTTAAGTCTCCGCCCTTGTGGCTCTGATGGATCTAGATTTTTGAGGTGAAGCATATTCATCAAATCTGGGTTTGACATGGCCTTGTATGTTAGGCAAAGGTCACCTCTGAGCAAGCGTGTTTACTGAATAGAGCTGGAGTTCTTTCAGTCGGGCAGCATAGGACAGATTTTTGAGACCCTTTATCCTTTTGGTGAGGAACTTTTGTGGCCTCTCCAGCTGCTGCAAGTGTCGGGTCAGATACATTCCGAATGGGGCATTGTACTCAATCATTGGTGTGATGAGTGATGAGTAGAGGGAGACAATGACCTCCCTTGATCTAGATGAGAATCCCTTCATGATAAGGTGGGCAATGTAGAAGGTCTTCCTAACTACTTTAGCTACATGGGTGTCGAATGACAGACTACTATCAACCTGGGTCCCCAGGTCCCTGATAACTTCTTCTGTGCTCAGTGGATTGCCACCTATTTGGTAGCTAGGGGTAACCTTGTTTTTCCCGAAGGGTATGACTATGCATTTTTTGGCGTTTAACTTTAGGCCATGGCTCTGGCACCAGTTATCCGTTTCTGTGAGACCCTTCTGAAGGATATCTGTGTCAGATGTGTTTTCTACTATGGCGCCCAGTTTGCAGTCATCTGCAAACCTTGTCAGCCATAACCCTCCTGTGTTTGCTTGTACTTCGGAGAAGTAGATGCCAAACAAGTGGGCCTAGGACTGAGCCCTGTGGGACACCACTTGTGACAGGCTTTGAGTCTGACATGGCGCCAGCAACTCTGACCCTGTGGGTTCTGTCACTCAGCCAGTTTGCAACCCATCTTGTGATGTATGGGTTAATATTTAAGCTGATGAGTTTTTCAATGATACCCGAGTGGGGTATTGTATCGAAGGCCTTCGCCAGATCGAGGTAGGCTGTATGGACTGCCTTTCCCTCATCAATGGCTTTGGCGACTGTTTCGAAAAAGTCAACCAAGTTTAAAAGGCATGATCTGCCTTTGACAAAGCCAAACTGGGTTGGATCCAAAGTCTGCAAATTCCCTATGTCTTTATTTATGAGGTCCATTATGATCCTCTCCATGGCTTTGCAGATAAGGCTTGTCAAGCTAATGGGCCGGTAATTTCCAGGGTCGGTGGAGGCACCGCCTTTGTGAAGTGGGACCACAGTTGCAGTGCGCCACTGCCTGGGTACGTATCCAGAGGTAAGGCTCTGATTAAACAGCTGTCCTAGCTGTGGGTTTAATTCCTCATTGAGTTCGTGGAGCACACAGCCGGGGACACCATCAGGTCCCATGGATGCTGTGTTTTTTGCTTTGGAGAGAGCAGTTCTCACTTGGGTGTTGGAGATGTTTGGGGGGCTGCAATCATTTGGTATAGATATCTCTCCTTTTGGGGGGGAGGGGGGGAGAAGTTTACACTGAACCTGTCAGCCAGTATGTTGGCAATGTCCGTAGGATCAGTAATCTTCACATCATTTTGAACTAGTTCTGAGCATATCTGGGAGTTTCCTCCCAGGTTTCTAACATAGCTAAAGAAGGCCTTATGATTGTCTTTTGAGTCTTTAGCTATTTTTCTCTCAAAATTTGCTTTGGATGATTTTATGAGAGCTCTTAGTTTTTTACTTATAGTGATCAAGGGTGTCTTACCTTTTAAGGATTTTGCTCTATCTTGTAGTAGCTTCCTCCTTTTGTTGTAGAGTTTGTTTATGGCTGGGGTCCACCAGACTGGACGCTTGCCTTTGGTACAGAGAGTCTTTGTTTTGCTTGGGATTGCCTTATCCATGCAGTCCTGCAGGTGCTGGTAGAAGGCATTTGTAAGTGATTCAGCAGCATGTGTACTGTTTTCCGCCGACTCGGGGGCCTTAAAGGAGACCACGCTAGTCTTTAGAAGTGTGAAGTCGGCTTTCGAGAAGTTCTTCACTGTGGTCTTTTTTATTTCAGGTGGGGGTGGGATGAGGACCTCCAGCGAGATTAGTTTGTGATCTGATCTCACCAGTGAGGGGTATACTTCCGGTGTTTAACATTGTGCTCCCATGTTCGTGATGATGAGGTCAAGTATGTTATCTCCTCTTGTGGGGATGGTAACTAGTTGTTCCATGGCATTTGAGTGTATGAATTCCAGGAACTTTTGGGCTAGGGTGTTTGGGCTTGAGTAGTGTTCCCAGTCTATATTAGGGTAGTTGAAGTCACCTAGTATGATGGTGTTTGGTGATACATTTATCCTCTAGTGTTTTCAGGAAGGCCATGTGAGGTTCCTGAGTTTGTGAGGGTGGCCTGTAACATGCTACAATTTGCAGAGCAGTCTTGCCTATGGTTAATTGCACCTGGATGGTCTCCGATGCATCGTGCGTTGCAACCAGTCTTGTGGTGTGGGAGTCCTTGATGAATATGGATACACCCCCTCCTTTCTTGGTATTGTCCGGATTTTGGGGCCGGAACGCATGATATGAGGTAAAACCTGATAGTGCTGGGGTGCTCTCAGGAGCCTTGAACCAGGTTTCTGTCACAGCACAGACATCTATGTTCTCCATACTGAGAAGGGCCTCGAGTGCGTGCATTTTGAGATTCAGACTTCTGGCATTGAGCAGCATTACCCTTAGTTTTTTTCCTTTTTTCTGTTCTAGGGTGGTAGGTTTAGAATTTGAGCCTTGCCTAAAAAAGGCACTATGGGGGTGGCAAGAGCCTTTGCCAATATCCGGAATCCCAGGGGTGACAGGTGCAAGCCGTCCCTTGCGAAGCAGCGTGGCTTGTCCAGTATGTCATCCCAGGCAGATAGATACTGGATCCCCTTTGAATGACACCAGTGTTTAAGCCAATTGTTAAAGCTGATCATCTTATCTCTGTATTGTGGCATCATTCTTGGTGAAGGTAGGATACTGCTCAAGGTCAGGGTCATACCTGCCTGGGCTACATAATCAGAGAGCTCCTCGATGTCTCTTTTCATGTAGTCCAAGGAGGTACGTCTCAGGTCGTTTACACCAGCGTGGACAATGACTGAGTCGTATTTGTACCTGCTGTTGAGAGACCTGAGTGCTTGCGTTATGTGGCGGATTCTAGCGCCCGACAGGCAGCTTACTGTGACCTTCTCCTTACTCAGTCTGGTGAGCGGGACGTCAGTGTGTCTGACTATGGAGTCACCAATGACTAGTGTGTCTGGCATTTTGTTTGGCCTTAAGGGCTGTGACTGTTTGACACTCTGACTGTGAGGTCTATGTGTTGCAGGTGATGTGCGCTGAGGTGGTGGTTGTTTGGGTGTCTGCTTTGGTGGCCTCTGCTGTTTTGGTAGATTTTTGATCAGAGCCTCCGAGTATGTCTTTGTGTGTTTGTGTATGATTTGAGGTTGTGATGGTACTATGTGAGACTGGGTCTATAGTGTGTGTGTGGTAACCTTCTCCTCCTGACTGGTCTTGCCAGTCCTATGTTGAGAGAGCTCAGCCTCCAGTTTGGCTGTATAGTTGCATCTCTCGCATGTATTTGTGTTTTGTGCGAGGAGGAGAGGGTTGTCTGTGTACATGAGGCAATTGTAACATTGCCTCAATATTCCCAGGTTCACCAGCTGAGCAGGAGAGGACACTAGCAACTGATCCCTTGACATGCTAGAAGGAATAGACAAAAAAAAACTTTAAAGAAGATTCCGGGGGACGTGGATGACCGAAAAATGGGGGTTTGCCTTTTTGGGGTACTATCTATGACAATGTGCATAATGAAGTAAAGTAGAGTGGTGAACGGAGGTGCGCAGGTCAGTAAATATTTTAAAATAGGAGAGGACCCGGATAGAACCCTGAGGGGACACCTGTAGGAACTGGTGAAAAAGAGGAGTAGGTCTGTGCCATTTAACAGCATTTTGCCTTCCAGATAGAGGTAACCAGGAAGTTGCAACAAGGAGTATTGTGAAAGTCCTATTGAAGAGAGTCGGATGAGTAGTTGCTGGTGCGAGAGAGTATCAAATGCCTTTGACAAATCTAAGAACATGGTGGATACAAGCAAACATTGTTTCTATGTTGGTTTATTATATTGGAAAATGTGTAGTTAGAGTGGTGCTGTGCTGGGGCCTAAGGCCATGTTGTCTCCGAGAGCAGGTTATTTGAGGTTAGGTATTGCTTTAGCATCATATGGATACATGTGTCTAATATTTTGAAGATGGGGAAGAGAATCGCTCTTGTAGTTTATTACATTTTGTAGATGTGCAGACTTTGTGTAGTGGTATGATGCAGGATTTTTTTTCCACAGTGATGGGACATACTTTCCTCTATGGACCTATTAATTTAGTATAGATACAGGAAAGGCTGACACTTCTGTGGCCGTTTTTTAGGTAGTCTGATGGTAGTTGGCCTACAGCTACAGAAGTAGTTTATTGTTTAAGGAGCAACTTGATTATAAATGAGTTAGGTACTGGACTAGAATTGAAGAGCTGTGGGTGGTTTTGATTGGACAGGGGTGGAGGTGCAGATGTTTGTGTCGTAGAGAGAATATTGATTGTATAAAGCAGGAATTCTACTGGGTGGGGATAGTCTGATGTATTCTCTGTTTTTGGAGCGGGAGTGGTGATCTTGCCAGGGTGGTGTAGTTAATTTTGTGATGACCCAAACGGTGACTGTTTTTGTTTGTCTTGTAGATTGGTATAGTATGTTTGCTTATCCTGTTTGACATGGAGTTTTGCAAGCTTTCTAATATGTTGTTTAAATTGCTGGAGTTGCGCTCGAGTGTTTGAACAACTGTGTAATGTAAAGAGGTTTCTATGCTTTTCGAAATGCAGAATCCAAATGCTACTCCAAACCCAACAGATCAGCAAAACAGTGAGAGAAAGTAAGCAAGAAGGCAACAGTGCCCCTCTGGAAAAATATAGCTGTAGCCTTTGATCTGAAGTAGTTAACTTCATTTGATCAGCAACCTGTGGGTATCTGATCCGACCTGGATCCGAGCCGGCAGGTTTCCAGGCAAAAGATCTGACCCTCTCAGCTCCTCCCCCTTGCCCATAATACCCTGCTACCTCCCTCCAGTCCTTGGATCTCGTTTGCCGCGGCTTCTTGAAGCATGAGGGACGAGCTCTTGGCTGTTTAGGGGAGAGTAATTTGGGAGATTTTCTGTCAAACTTGTAGCTGTGTGTGTGTTTCAGACCTTTAGTTAAATCATGTTTGATTCTTTTTAGTTGAAATTTAGTGATAATCGTGTTACACTGGTGCAGTCATTACACTTGGGTTATCCTGCCCTCAGGCGGTTCCCCAGTCGGCCTGAGTTCCAAAGTCTTGGTCCGGCGTCGGTTGCTGTCTCCTCCTCCCTGACGTCAGTGCGACAGGAGTATACAAGATGCAGCCGACGCCATTTTCTTCAGTCTTTCTTGCCACGCGGTGCCCGAAGCAAAAGCAGTTCGCAAGTGCCGGTCAGCCGTCTACTGAGATTTTCATTCAGAATCCAGAATCAAAGTCTTCTACAAAGCTAAGTACCCCGTTGGGGAAACTTTTTCTTGCCTCAGTCCGATGTCAGTAAAAGTTAATAATTGTATTTCTTGTGGGAAGCAAATACCTCATAAGGATTTCCATTCCTATTGTATCCCATGCCTAGGCCCAGACCACGACGTCGCTGGTTGTCGGTTTTGTGCTAGGTTTAACAAGCGCACTATTAAACGTCTGTTTGATTTTTGCCCGACATTATTTTGGTAGAAAATTCAATTATACCATGCCGTCGGAACTTCCGACTACCAGAATACACAACGCAAAGACAAGGATAGGCATCCAAGGCCCAAAACTGACTAAGCCTCTTCTAGGCCAGTTGCCAGTTCTCCGGTTTTCAGCGAGGTGCCTTCGCAGCCCCTGACTACTGCTTCTGTAGAACCACAGGCTGCCTCTGACTCCCACGTGGAGATGGCTGGGCCTTCGGATGCACAAGTTTTTCAGCCTAACGAGACTAACCTTTCAGAGGGATCCGGAGTAGCTGAGCAACCCATAGCTTCAGAGGGTGTCTTCAGACCTCAGCATTAAACCCTCAGCTAAGTTTAAGCCTCCTTTAAAATCAAAGAAACAAATACAGCGTTCTCCAGGGCAGGCCTCCATGCCTAAAACAAATGCTCAAAATGGCCGAAGATCTAATCACTCTGATCAGGGGGTCACACCCCCCTCCTGATAAAAGGCCTAGACAGGATGCAGACTGTGTTTCATCCGACCAGGTGTCCATCTCTTCTGATTCGTCCTCAGACCTAGGATACTCTTTACCCCCTTATGAGGATTCTGATACTGGGGAATCGATTCCATCGGCCTCACCGCCCGAGGACTACTCCTTTGGGGAAACCCTACATACCATGAGGGAGCATTTCCACTGGGAAGGCCAGGATTACTCAGAATCCAAGAAAAGGTTCAGACTTCCTTTTATTACCTCAACACAGACCCCTTGCTATTCCGCCAGTGTTAGATATTGTGGATGATGTGTATACAGAATCCAGCTTAAATCCTGACTCCTTACCTCCAGCCCCTGTTAAACCTGACAGCTACTAGAGTCCCTGACTCTCATACATTTCTGTATAAAAGCCCTGTAGCTGACCCTGAAATTATTTCTCAGGGACCCAAAGGAGTTAAGGCCTCATCAGCCAAGAATCCAGTTCCTCTGACAGAGATTCCAGAGCATTAGACAGATGGGGAAAGAAAGTATGTACGTCTGCAACTTTAGCAAGGAGAGCCTTAAATTGCCAGTTTCCCATGCTAAAATATCAGCAATTTTTACTGTTTCAGTTAAAACAAAAAAATGCTTCCAGAATCAGATCCTCCTAATTTTAAAGAAATGCAGGATTTATTGCATGCAGCTGAACAAGTGGGAAGGCATACTTTGCAATGTGGTTTTGATTCTCTAGAGGCCTCCTGCAGAGCAGCAGTTAAAGGCTCTGTCATTAGAAGACATGCTTGGTTAAAAGAACATACGTTACCAGATCATGTTAAAGCAAAATTATTGGATGCACCTTTGCAGCAGGATGTGTTATTTGGAGTTTAGGCAGAAGAGGCATTAAAGAAAATGGAGGATAAGGCAAAATCTATGCCAACGGTGAAGTATTTCGTACAGGTTCAGCCTCCTAGATTTAGCAGAAACTGGCCAACTAAGAATTGGTCCTTTCCAGTTAGACAGGCCTCAAAGGGGAAGATGCAGACGTTCAAGGGGAAGATGCAGACGTTCAAGGGGAAGATGCAGATGTTCAAGGGGAAGATGCAGACGTTCGAGAGGTCCTTACAGGCCTCGACAGTGGGTTGCATCAGGCCAGAAAGTAGGGGAAGACTGGCCCCAATCACATAAACAGCAGCTCCAATGACTTCCCACTATATCTACCGAACAAATCCCTCTTGGGAGGAACACTGGCACTCTTCTCCCAAAATTGGCAAATGATCACCAAAGACAAATGGGCTCTCAACATTGTATTTCAAAGTTACCGGTTCCACTTTCACACACTGCCAAGGTTAAAAGGAATGTCAAGTCTGCCACCAAATCAATGGGCGGAGGCTCAAAAACAAATTATAGCACTTATGGATATGAGAGCTATTCAACAGGTACCATCACAGGAGCAAGGACAAGGATTTTACTCTACTCTTTCTGGTACCCAGAAAGGACAAAGCCTGGAGGACCATTCTGGATCTTTCATCTCTAAACACTTACCTGGATGTTCCGAAATTCAAAATGTTGACACTACAGCAGCTTCTTCCCATGCTGGGCAAGAAAGCTTGACTCGTGACTTTGGACCTGAAGGAGGTATACCTGCATGTCCCCATCAGACAAAACTGCAGAAGATACCTCAGATTCATAGCTGGTTCAATGCAGTACCAATTCTCTGCACTGCCTTTTGGCTTGTCTACTGCACCCAGGGTCTTCACAAAAGTGCCTGGCACCAGTAATTGCATTTTGCAGACAGAAAGGAATTCAAATTTATCCGTACCTGGACGACTGCTTGATTCAAGCAGAGAGCAAGGACATTCTTCTAAAGCATCTGGCGCTTGTAAAGAAGTTAAGTTGCCTGGGGTACACGGTAAACGAAAATAAATCAAAACTAGTGCCCTCACAAGAGATTATATTCCTGGGTGCCAGCTTGAACACAACGGCCCAGATGGCTTATCTCATGCCAGACAAGCAAGGACAACTGACTCGATACTTTCAATTGATGGCAACAAAGACCCAACTCCCTGCAAGAAAAATTCTGCAGGCCTTGGGTTATATGGCATCCTGCATACTGCTAATTCCATATGCCAGAATGTATGGTCTCAACACTGTCAAAGTTTGGAAACCGTTATACCACTAATACCTTACAGTCAACAGGAGTTTCAATGGTGGGCTCAAGCTTGTCACCTCAACAAGGGACAGCCTTTTACACAACCCACAGCTAGGCAAACACTGACAACAAATGCATCGGATTACGCCTGGGGAGCACACCTGGCAGGCAAATGTATTCAGGGCACGTCGCCCACAGAACACAGGCATCTTCACATCAATCAAAAAGAGATGCTAACTGTACAAAATGCCCTTATAGCTTTCAAGGACCTGCTGCATCCAGGACAACTACTGCTAAAGACAGACAACACCACATTTATCTGGTACATAAACAAGCAAGGGGGCACTCACTCCTACCCCCTATGCAGACAAGCTATGACCTTGTGGAACACAGCTATAAACCTTAAAGTTCATCTGCAAGTACAATTCCTGCCAGGAGAGAAAAACACACTGGCAGACGACTTAAGCAGAAACATCATGGATCCACACGAATGGGAATTGAATCCACAAATATTCAGAAAGATATCACAGAAATGGTGGATCCGGACATAGATCTGTTTGCATCCCCAATAAATTGCCAGCTACAAAAATTCTGCACAAGGAGTTACCATCCACAAGCATGGAAAGTGGATGCCCTCTCATTCAGCTGGAAGAAACTACAAGTATACGCTTTCCTACCACTACCTCTTCTGCCAAAGGTGCTCATAAAAGCCAGGCAAGAAGAGCCAAAGATGATCCTGATTGCACCAGACTGGCCACACCAGCACTGGTACCCAATCGTAAGGAGCTTAGCACAAGAACCACCCTGGATTTTGCCTCAAATCCCACATTTGCTGACTCAGCACAACAATCAAGTACTACACAGCCAGCTAAAGACCTTAAAACCTAGCTGCTGCATGGAAGATTCCTTAGTCAAGCAAGCAATGCCTCTGTCCAAGGCGGTTATGGATGTCATTATGGAGGCCAGAAGGCCTATTACCAGGAAAGGCTTTTCAGATAGAGAATCTGTGCCTGGAACCAAGCTCACAGCCTTGACCCTCTTGTCCCAAACATTCCTCAGATACTACAGTACTTAGCTGAGATGCTGGACAAAGGCCTCTCCTTCTCATCCATCAAGATCCACGCCTTTGCCATCTCTGCTCATTACAACATGGATCCACCAATTTTCTCTAATCCTCTGTTTAAAACAGTACCTCAGAGGGGCTAAAAACATAAGACCGCCCTGTAGAGCACATACTCCCAACTTGGGACCTCAACTTTGTTTTGGAAAAACTAACTTTGCCTCCTTTTGAGCCAGCTAACACAGCAAAATTAAAATATATCTCTTGGGGAAAACTGCTCTGCTCCTGGCAATAACATCAGCACGAAGAGTTTCAGAATTACAGGCACTGATGGCAGTGGATCCTTTACTAATTTTCCACCAGGACAGGGTGTCTTTAAGAACTAACCCTATGTTTGTGTCAAAGATGGTATCCATTGTGGCTCTAAACCAAACTATTCACCTGCCAACTTATCCTAAACCACAGAATAAAGGGGAGAGACTACTGCACTCTTTGGACATTCACAGGCAGTTGCGCTTCTACTTGACAAAACCAAAGCTTTCAGAAAATCTTAGCAATTATTGGTAGCATATGCTGCAGGAGCACAGGAAAAAGCCATTTCAAAACAGACTATCTCAAAATGTATAGGACATTTTATACGTTTCTGCTACACATACCAAGGAAAACCTGTTCCTAGCAGCATTAGATCTCACTCCACCAGGGCAACAGCCACTTCAACTGCCTACCTCAGGGGGAGTAACTACCAAGGATATTTTGGAAGCAGCAACTTGGAGTTCTGTGCATACCTTCACCAAGCATTATCATCTGCCTTTATACTCTAAATCCAGAGCTGGCTTTGCCAGTGCAGTGCTGCAGGGCCTTATAGCCACCCCTAATGCCTTATAGAACCGGCCACTCTACCTCAGCTTTGGGATTCTAACAAGTGTAATGATTTCAGCAGTGTAACACGATGAACATAGTACAGTTTTGTACCTACCATAAATGTAGATGTTGGAGTGTATACACTGCTGCAGTCCAGGTTACCCTCCCTCCTTCCGCTCTTACTGGCTGGTACGTACATGTGTTTTCTACCCTTACTACCTATGGGGAGTATTTGCTGGTAGCTGTAAGTTGTTTTTTTCTTTTCTTATGTATGTTTTATTAGCAGTTGGAATTGCCTACCTATTTACAGGCACCTGACATCTGGGGCAAGAAAAACTGAAGAAAATGGCATTGGCTGCATCTTATATACGCCTGTCGCACTGACGTCAGGGAGAAGGCAACAGCAACCAACGCCGGACCAAGACTTTGGGAGTCGGGCCCACTGGGGAACCGCCTGGCGGCAGGATAACCCAAGTGTAATGACTGCAGCAGTGTATGCACTCTAACATCTACATTTATGATGGGTACAAAACTGTACTTTTTCCCTTCCCCTTACTGTGTGTTAGGGTGTGTGCGTGAATGTCATGGCCGAGGGTCCCAAGGCCATTTTTTTCAAAATGTGTTAACTGTGGTCATAAGCTGTCCCCAGCGGATGGCCACACTCAGTGTGTTCTTTGCCTGGGGGTAGCCCATTTAACATCGGGCTGCCAGATTTGCGCGGCCTTTAACCCCCGGGCTCTGAGGGGCAGGAGGAACAAGCTAATCCTGGCGTGACTCTTGTCCTCAGATTCTTCCTTCTCTCCCTCAGTGGTGCCAGTCGTGGCTCCGACTGTCCAGCCTTCAGCTCCCCCTTCCTTGGCTGGGACTCTACCTCCCGCGGTTTCCCAGGGATTCCCAGGGAGAGGGGGACTCTTCTAAGAGGGAGAGAGACACAAGTCACAAGCGGCGGGCCGAATCAGTCCCTTTGGCCCCTCCGGCTAATCTGATCTGTTGCCCCGTGAGGTTTTTCAGGTCTTCCCCCTCTCCACTCCGCTCCCTACGCTTCTCTCCGGAGGAGTCCCGGTCACCTTTGAGGTCGTCTAGGCGGACTTCCCGGCCTGCCTCGGCGACTTCTTCTAGGTCTACTAAGAGTCTTTCCGACGTGGATATGGACCGGATGTTGCGTCGATTCCTGCAGGCCCAGATGCAGATGGGAGTGCTCCTGCCCTCCCCCTCCGGCAGGGAGCTCGGCCCCTTACTTTGCTCCCATCGCTCCTTCTCCGATCCACTATCTTGTTTCAGAGCTGTCCAATCAGAGTAGTCTCGGAGCCGGGGAGTCGGCGCCGATTAGTAGTTGGTACTTTGCCGGCCTTACACTCGAGCTTATCAGGTCATCTTTTGGACCAGAGCTTTTGGGGCCGAGAGCCGAGCTTTGGATCCACAGGGTAAGTGTGTGTCCGGCTCCGTTGCGGTCAGAGCACACTTCCCTTTCGGGTCCGATCGCATCTGTTCCGGCGCCGGTCCTCCCGTCGGAGCAGAGGGGACTGCTCTCGGAGCCTGGGGTGAGTGGTTCACCATCGGCCTTTGTGGTGGAGAGGGTGCTGTCGAAGAGTTAAAGGTCCCCGGTTCGTGCTACGGATCCACCCTTCATTCCCTCGCATATGGGCCTGTCTTCCATCCATCCGCCCCCCAGGGACAGCCTGCGTCTGCACCCCAGTTAGTTCCTGTAGAGGAACATGACCCCGTTGGTGAGCCCTCCTCTGACGGTCCCGCTGTGGAGGTCCCTCACAAACGAAAGTGTAAGAGGAGGCACTTGTGCCCCCTCCCTCCCCAGGACTTCTCCTTTGGAGACATTATGGAGATGCTGCGCATTAGAGGGGGGGTGGTGAGCCCAGAAACCTTTCTCTGAGTCTGTTTCTGGAGGCGTTTGATGCAGGCCCGTCTACCTCTTGGGTGTCGTCGCCCCCCCCCCCACCCCAGCTGACCCCCTGGTAGACCTGATTACTACCAGGGCTTGGAAGGAGCCAGACACTGTGGAGCCAATCCCTAGGAGACCGGATAAATTCCTTGGTCCCCCAGAGACAAGCTGGCGTGGAATAAAAGTTCCCCGGTAGATACCGTGGTGGTGGCTGCTGCCACCAATCAGGAACTGGCACAGTTTCTCGGTCCATCCTCCTGATAAGGAGTCTCGGATGATGGGCCGCATTGGAAAGCGGATGTTTGCTTTTGCCACGTTTTCCATAAGGGTGCTAAATTACCTGGCACACGCCATTAGGCTTCAGCGAGATCTGATAAGAATACGCTGGGTCTCTCCGGAGTCCATGGCGGCCGAGGACAAAAACAAACCTTCTCTGCTCTCGTGGCTACTCTAAAGTCTATATTTAACACTTCCATGCGGCTTTTCTCCCATGCCACGGAGGGGGTGGCTAGAGCCAGCTGAGCAGGGGTCGCCTTGTGGCGCCACGCCTGGCTCTGACTTTGTGGAACCCTTCAAGGCGTCATTCGCGAATGCTCCCTTTGATGGTTTTACGCTGTTCGGCAAAACTGTCCGATACGCTACTCCAGAGCGAAAAAGATGGGAGGACGCTGTCTGCAGTTGGAATCCGCTTCTCGGCTCCTCAAAGGTCCTTCTCAAGGAACCAGAGGACAAAAGATGTGGTTCCGGAAGTCTCAGCAGTCACATCCTGCTCCGGACCCTTCGTCCTGCAGGGGAGGACAAGGTGGACGCCGGCGCCAGAGGCAGAGGGGGGCCGAAGAATTTCTGGTACAGAGAACAGTTTGACCGACCCGTGCAGCAACCCTGAGGGGTTGCCCTACTGCCCCTCTCTGGAGGCATTCGGGGCATTTTTCGGAGCATCTAGCAAGTTGGGAGTCCATTACTACAGATCGCTGGGTGCTCCGAATAATATCCAGAGGTTACTCTATCCCCTTCATGAATCTTCCCCCTCTAGGGAAGCACCTCCCCGATGTCCCACCCAATCAGAGGGAGGATGCGGCTTCAAAAATAAAGAAATTGCTAGGAAAAAAGGCCATCCAGCACGCCCCCCCCCCCCCCCCCCCCCCAAGAGCAGTCCGGGTCGGGCAATTACTCCAGGTTCTTTTTGGTGCCAAAAAAGATGGGGGACTTGAGGCCAATTCTCAACCTGTCAACTTGTTGCCAAAGAGAAATTCCGGATGGTCACTCTACAATCTGTTCTCCCCCTTCTGCAGGAGAATGACTGGATGTGCTCCATAGACCTCAAGGATGCGTACTACCACATTCTCCAGGGGGTTCACCAAGGTCATGGCAGTTGTGGCGGCCCATCTGAGACTTCAGGGAATTTCAGGTCTTTCTGTACCTGGACGACTGGCTCCTCACCGCCCCCACCAGGCATCTACTGTGTTCTGCCAGGGATTATGTTTTACTCTTGGCACATCACCTAGGCATTACCATAAATTTCAGGAAGCGGTCTCTTCATCCTGTTCAGGTTCTGGGTTTCATAGAGGCCAGGATAGACGCAGTTCAGTCAAAGGCCTTTCTGACAGCGGACAGGCTACACACCTTGTCACTTGATGTAATAGTGCTTCTACAGTCCCCAGCCCCACCCGCGGAATTAGTCCCGAGAGCCCTAGGATCCATGGTGGCAGCCATCCGCCTTTCACCTCTTGCCCGTCTGCACATAGTTCTTCAATTGACCTTTCAGGTCCAATGGTCCCTCCTTCTACATCCATTGGATTCACCGATTCCCCTCAGTAGGGTTTGCAGGGACTCCCTTCTTCGGTGGCTTCATTCCCGAGAGCTTCGGGAAGGGAGACAGTTCGTGATGCCTCAACCCCACGCCATGGTGACCATGGACACTTCTTGCCTCGGGTGGGGCATTGCATGGGCAGAATTGTCCAAGGCACATGTACCCCTATAGAGACCATTCTGCATGTCAGTATGTCAGTGTTCTGGAGATGAGGGGGTGCTTTTAGCATTGCAAGCCCTTTAGGACCTTCTTCCGGGGACTGTCGTCTGGTATATCAACAAACAGGGAGGAACCACGTCTTACCCTCTGTCGAGAGGCCATGAGAGTTTGGGAATGGACGATTTCCACCAACCGTTTTCTGATGGCAATGCACATTCCGGGTCGGTCCAACATTCTAGCGGACAAGCTGTCGATCTATCCTCACACCTTACGAGTGGTCTCTGAACCCCTTAGTAGCGAAACAGATCGTCCTCAGATGGGGTCAGCCTTGCTGCGATCTCTTCGCGTCTCCTTCAAATGCAAAGTGCAGCAAATTTTTCGCTCTTAATTCACCTACCGGAGGAGAGCCCCAGAGACGCTGTAGTTCATGCTTGGCCACCCGGTCTTCTTTATGCTTATCCTCCTCTCTCGCTAATGACAATTTTACAGAAAGCTCATTGGTTGGGGAGCAAAGTAATCCTCATAGCCCCATTCTGGCCTCATCAGATCTGGTTCTCGTATCTACAGTCTCTCATCATAGCTCCTACTTTGGTCTTAGATCCCATTCCGGATCTGATTTCTCATCCTTCGGGATTGCAAACTCCGAATCCGGACGACCTCAAGCTTACGGCTTGGTTGATCCAGTTCCATTAGTGGCTAGGACTCCCGGTATCTTGTCTCCCGTAAAATCTATCCTGGTAGCGGCACATAAGCCTTCTACCAGGAAGATCTACAAGAGTAAATGAACGCGTTTTTCCATCTGGGCCAGACACCGGGATTTGCACCCTTTTACGGCTCCCATTCCAGCAGTTCTTGAATTTCTGACGCACATTTTTCATCAAGGGGCCAGTCCTTCTACTGTTAAGGTTCAGATGGCGGCCATTTCTCATTTCCACATCGGGGACAACCTTGGACCCTTGGCTTCCTCCAAGATATGCAAGACCTCCTTGAAGGGCACCTTTCTGTTAACACCTCCTGTCAAGAATGCGGTTCCTCCATGGACTTAACATTAGTTCTTCAGGCTCTAACTGGCCGACCTTTTGAACCTGCAGCTTCTTTTAACTTAAAATTCTTATCTTGGAAAACTGCCTTCTTGATTGCAATTACTTGGAAAACTGCCTTCTTGATTGCAATTACTTCAGCTAGAAGGGTATCGGAACTTCAAGCCCTTTGTACAAAACCCCCGTATCTGGTCTTCCATAAGTATCTCTCGGGATTAATACTTAATTCTTGCCTAAAGTGGCCTCAGAGGCCAATATCAATCAAGCCATCAATTTGCCTGATGTTCATCGTGCATACAGCTGCAGTCATAACAGATGGGTTCTCCTGCCGTCGGGCGGGTTCTCGGTCGGCCGAATTCCAAAGTCTAGGTCCGGCGTCGGTTGTCGCTTTCTTTCCTGACGTCAGTGCGACAGGGGTATATAAGACATAGCCGACGCCATTTTCTTGAGTCTTTTTTGCCGCGCGGTGCCCGAAGCAGAAGCAGTTCGCAAGTGCTGGTCGGCCAGCGCCTGAAATTACGAATATTTGGAAACCGAAGTCTTCTTTAAAGCTAAGTACCCCGTTGGGGAAACTTTTCTTGCCTCAGACCGATGTCCGACAACAATTGTATTTCTTGTGGGAAGCAAATACCGCATAAGGATTTCCATTCCCTCTGTATACCTTGTTTAGGCCCAGACCACGACGTCTCGGGCTGTCGCTTTTGTGCTACTTTCAATAAACGCACTATTAAGCGTCGGGCGGAGTTCGCCCAGCACTTTTTTGTAAAGCTTTTAATTATAAAATGTCGTCTGAGACTCCGACTACTGTTTTGTCCAAAAAACGCAAGGACAAAGACTGACACGCGAGGTACGCGGTCTCCACTGACACCATGCCAAAACCGGCTACACTTGCTCCGGTTCTCAGCGAGGCACCTACGCAGCCCCTGACTACCGACAACACTTCTCTGGCGGTGTCTTCTGTAACATGGACCGCAGGTCCCTCGGCCCATACCCTGACTACAGCTACCGAAGCCACTGTGAGTGTTGAGCCTCTTGATGTGGACAGGTCCACTTCCACCCATGGTGTATTCAGACCTTCTTCCTTTTCCATAAAGGCCTTTACTAAGTCTAAATCAGCCATGCATTCCAAGAGGTCTGTTGCACAGGGCCCATCTCCAGGCCCCATGCCTAAAAAGCAGATGCTCAAAATGGCTGAGGATTTAATTACTCTTCTCAGAGGTTCCCAACCCCCGCCGGACAAGAGACCCAGAGTGGAGGAAGATTCTCCCTCTTCTGACCAGGGCTCCATTATTTCAGAACATTCTGATGAGGAACATTCGTACTCCCCTTTTGAAGGTTCTGATGCAGAGCAGTCCATCCCTTCTGTATCCCCCACAGAGGACTTTTCTTTTGGGGAAACCTTGCATACCTTGAGGGAACACTTCCATTGGGAAGGCCAAGATTTTTCAGATTCCAAGAAAAGTCTTAGAGAATTTCTTTTGCTACCTCAGCACAGACCTCTGGCGATACCTCCTGTCTTGGACATTCTTGATTATGTTTACTCTGAGGCTTGCCTTAATCCGGATTCCCTGCCTCCTGCCCCAGTCAAGCCTGATGGGTACTACAGAGTTCCTAACTCGCACCACTTTCTTTACAAAAGCCATAATGCTGACCCAGAAACCATTTTGGACTTATCCATCCTAAACACATTCCTACTCGTACCAAAGTTCAAGATGCTCACCTTACAGCAGCTTCTTCCCATGCTGGGCAAGGAGTCTTGGCTGGTAACATTGGACCTCAAGGAGGCATACCTGCATGTCCCAATCTGACAAAGCTGCAGAAGATACCTCAGATTTCTTGCAGGTTCAATCCACTATCAATTCTCTGCATTGCCCTTTGGCTTATCTACTGCGCCCAGAGTATTCACGAAATGCCCGGCATCAGTAATTGCCTACTGCAGACTTCAAGGGATACAAATTTACCCTTATTTGGACGATTGCCTGATCCAAGCGGACAGCAAACATACTTCTGGAACATCTGGCTTATGTAACACTGTTATTGCATTCTCTGGCATACACAGTCAACAAAGAGAAATCTAGGCTAACACCATCTCAGAAAAAAATTTTCCTGGGTGCCAACCTGGACACACACACCCAGATGGCCTATCTTACGCCAGAAAAACAGGGGCAACTAACTCAGTACTTCAAGATGCTAGCAATTTGTACCAGGCTAACTGCAAGGAAAATCCTGCAGGCTCTGGGCTTCATGGCATCTTGCATTCTTCTAATCCCATGTGCAAAGTTGCATATGAGGAAACTTCAATGGTACCTAAAAAAAAAACCTATGGTCTCAACACAGCCACAGTTTGGAAACAATATTACCACTAATTCCATGCTTGCAAAAGGAATTTCTATGGTGGGCCCAAGCATGCCAAACAAACGCAGGTCTACCATTTTGCAAGCCTCAAGCAAATCAAGTCATCACAACAGACGCCTCAGACTACGCCTGGGGGGCACACGTGACAGGTGCATTCAGGGCAAATGGTCCCAAAAGGAAAAGCACCTTCACATCAATCAAAAGGAAATGCTAGCAGTGATTAAATGCAATTACAGCTTTCAAGGACCTCCTGCATCCAGGGCAGTTATTGATGAGAACAGACAACACCACAGTAATGTGGTACATAAACAAACAAGGAGGAACACATTCATACCCCCTGTGCAGGCTGGCCATGTCACTTTGGAACATGGCTCTGTAATGGCAAATCGAGCTCCAAGCACGGTACCTGCCAGGTTTGGAAAACACGCTGGCAGACTATCTTAAGCAGAAATATGACAGACCCGCACAAATGGAAGTTGCATCCTCGAGTGTTTACAAAGATAATCCAAGCGTGGGGAAGGCCAGACATAGATCTCTTTGCCTCCCACAAGAGTTATCAATTGGCAAAATTCTGCTCAAGGACATTTCATCCAAAGGCCTGGAGAGTGGACTGCCTTTCCTTCAGTTGGGCAGCAAGGACAGTTTACGCCTTCCCACCTTTGCCTCTACTGCCCAAGGTGCTCTTGAAAGCAAGAGCAGACAGACCAAAGATGATACTGATTGCTCCAGACTGGCCAAGACAACACTGGTACCCACTCCTGAGGAGTCTTAACACATTCTCCTCCCTAGACCCTACCTCTAATGCCTCTTCTCCTGACTCAGCACAGCTACAAAACTCTTCACAGTCAGCTGAAAACAATCAATCTGGCTGCATGGAAAATTCCTTAACAGCACAACAGACCCTTCTCTCCAAGGAGGTGCAGGATGTTATTTTAGAGGCCAGAAGGCCATCTACTAGAAAAGCTTACTCCGCAAAATGGAAACGGTTTTGCGCTTGGAATGAGAAAAAGGGCCAGGATCCTAGAAAACTGAATTTGCCTCAGATATTACAGTATCTAGCTGAGCTGTTGAACAGTGGACTTTCATTTTCCTCCATCAAAATCCATGCCTCGGCCATTTCTGCAGAATACAACACTGATCCACCCTTATTCTCTCACCCACTCTTAAGGCAGTTCCTCAGAGGGGCTAAGAATATAAGACCCCCAAGGAAACAACCAATACCAGCCTGGGATCTTAATTACATTCTAGAAAAATTAACATTGCCTCCCTTTGAACCAGCTGCCTCAACAGATTTGCAATATTTGTCCTGGAAAACAGCTTTCCTTCTGGCTATTACTCAGCTCGTAGGGTCTCGGAACTACAAGCCCTCATGGCTGTGCAGCCCTTTCTCATCTTCCATCAGGACAGGGTTTCCCTATGAACCAACCCGTCATTTATGCCTTGGGTAGTATCCAGGGTAGCTTATCAGGCCATACACTTACCTACCTTTTACCCCAATCCTCAAAACAAAGGGGAAAGGCTGCTACATTCCTTAGACATCCATAGACAGCTACGTTACTATTTGGACAGAACAAAGCCTTTCAGGAAATCGGAACAACTCTGTGTCCTATGCTGTAGGAGCTCAAGGGAAGCCAATTTCCAAACAGACAATTTCAAAATGGATAGGCCACTGCATATGGTTTTGTTGCTCCTTTCATGGCAAATTTGTACCTACAGGCATCAGATCCCACTCCACAAGGGCCAGAGCTACCTCTGCAGCCTTCCTCAGAGGAGTCCCTACCAAACATATTTTGGAGGCAGCCACTTGGAGTTCTGTGCATACCTTCACTAAACACTACCACCTACCTTTATACTCCAAAACTAGAGCAGGCTTTGCCACTGCTATGTTGCAGGGCATTCTGGCTCCTCCCAGTTCCACCTAGTGCCTACCACCCTGTGCGTAGCTTTGGGAATTCTACCCATCTGTTATGACTGCAGCTGTATGCATGATGAACATAGTACAGTTTTGTACCTACCATCGGCCGACCGTGGACCCGCCTGACGGTAGGAGAACCCATCTGTTATGACTGCAGCTGTATTGGCACTCTAACATCTACATTTATGGTAGGTACAAAACTGTACTTTTTCTTCCCCAACTTTCAAAACAAAGGGCAATACAGACTGCACTCGT